>NW_028324319.1:595000-755000 GCF_058129835.1 Hydra viridissima
TAGTTGAGTTTCAAAAATTGCTGGTGAAAAGTGGACAGTGCTCTCGAAGATTTAGTGTGTTTTTTAAAATGGTATTTTATCTACAACGGCGAAAGGATATAGGTCACCTACAAAGCGATTGAAAATTGTTACATTACGTGGAGAAGGTTATTCGTACATGGAAATCGCCAAAAAGTTGGGAAATGGAGCTACAAAATCTGGAGGAGTGAGGAAGGTGTGCGAAAAGTTTAAGGCAACCAATACTTTCAAAAATATGCCAAAAAAAAATTAAAAAATTAAGAAGACAATTGCCAACGATGACAGGATTATAATGAGGCTTGCACCTAAGAACCGAAGAGCAACTTCAGCTGAAATTAAAAATGATTTAGAGGCCGCCGGGGTTTTGGTTAGTTCAAGAACAATTCACCGAAGACTTTTTGAAAATGATTTAAAAGCAAGAAGACCCAGAAAAAAACTTATTTAAACAAAAAACAACGAAAGAATCGTTTGATTTGGGCAAAAGAACACAAGGAGTGGAAGGCTGGGAAAGAGTTATTTGGAGTGATGAAAGCAAATTTCCATTTTTGGAAGTGATGGAATCAATTATGTGAGAAAAAGGCCCTTGAAGATCTTTTACCTGAGTGCACATTGGTTACAATGACGTATCTCATAAGTGTAATGGTGTGGGGATGCATGACCAGATGCTGTGGTTCGTATCCACATTGTGTATCGTACTTTAAACGCCATAAAATACCAAGAAAACGTATTAGAAGCCAAATTACTCCCATTGATGATTTGTTTGAGGGCAAAATAGAAACCTGTGTGTTTCAGCAGGACAGTGCTACATGTCAAAAATTGTCAAAAATTGGTTTAAAGTCAAAAAGATAAACGTTTTGAAGTGGCCTGGAAACAGTCCGGACGTGAATCCGATAGAAAACCTGTGGTCTCAACTGAAAAAACTTGTAAGGAAAGAAAAACCTGGGAACAAGCTGCAATTAATAGAGGCCATAATCAAGTCCTGGTTTCACGTGATCAGCACTGAAGATTTGGGCAATTTAGTGGACTCAATGCCTCGTAGGATTGCTGCAGTAATAAAAAATAATGGATATCCAACAAAATAATAAGTTTTTTTTTTTTATAAGCCATTTTTTTAATAGCATGTTTTGTAAGCTGTAAAACGTTAATTTACCATAATTTGCCACTTTGTCATTAAATTGTTATATTTTTATATTAAAAGCTGCGGCGCCTATAAATGATACAATAATTAAATATTAACAATAAAAACAAATAACAAAATTATTAAACGAAAACGTATTTAAAAGAAACAAGCATGCGACTACTTTGGAATTTATCTACTTTGGTTTCCACAATAATTTGAACAACTTTTTGAGCCTCTTATGAGCGAGAGCGTTTAACCCTTTTATGAGCTTTTTATGAGATCGTTTAATGCTAAAATATTAAATTATTTTACGCCTTTTAACTGCGGGATTAACAAAAGAGTTATAAATTATGACGATTAACACACGAATCATGAGCTAAGATAAAAAATGTAGTAGATTTTAAAATAAGCTTAAGAAATTTTAACATTTAGAGTACACCTGTCCAGAATTACATTTTTCAGAAGAGCCCTCTTTTTTTTTTTTCCTTTTGAGAAGGATGGAGATTGGACTTTACTAATTCCCCCGAATCTGGTTTTGAATCCTGAACAATCAGAGAATTCAAATAATAACTTTTGATTTACTAAAATTAAACTTGTTCTAGAATGCACAGTCAAAAGTTAAAAACTGTTTTAACTTTTGACTGTGCATTCTAGAAAAACCTAATTTTAATGAAGGCGGGAAAATCATGTCTCTTGAAATGGTTTTTATATCTTTGAATAAGTAAATCAATATTTTTTAATCAGCAATTGAATGAATACTTTGGTATTCTTAAAGAATTAATCATTTAATAGTAACAGCATCTGGATTGAAAATTATTAAGTATAGTTATTGTTTGGCTCGACCTCCTGGCATTCATATAAAATTACTAAAAACAAACCTCAAGGATCTGATCTGCAAAATCCGGCAAATCTTTGTCTGTGCCATATGTCATCGCAACACAAATCGCAACGAAAAGCAGCAATCTAACGCTGCGCATTCTCGTTTGATTGAAAAGTAAGAAATCTTTTAATGCGTATAATATAACAAAACAATATAACAATATTAATATAAAAACCAAACAAACAAACCACGGTCACCCTTATAACCTGATTCAAAACAAACGGTGTTTGTATATCTAATTGATAAGGGGATAACTTAAAAATTTTAAAACCTTTTTTCCCTTTGTGGTCTTCATAATTACCTTTTAAATAAAAAATGAGATTTAAATTTGATACGCGAGTTTTAGAACCAATGCAATTACTTCGAATGTTTTAAAATTACTAAACGAAGGCTTGCAAATTACATTTGAAGAAACGAATCAATTGCTAGTGCACCTTAAACAACCTGGTTTTAGCTCAACGCTGCGTACATTTAAAAAATCTTTGTATCTGCACAATATCCTCATTACCACTTATAAGCTATCACTTAATACTTAATTCAAATTTTATCTGCCTTTAAAAACTATTAAACAATAATAAAATGCTAACACAAATAATCCAAGAAAAGAAATAAATCTAAATTTGACAATCGTTACACACCAATATTTAAGCCTTATGTTAGGTAAATTTACCTATGCTCAGAATGGAAATCGAGTATGGTTTGCGGTTTAATGAGTTTATTTATCAGTTGTTTAAGCCCGAATCTATCAACCGATAATAACTGCCGCACAAAGCAATCGGTTTCGATTTTTACCTGTAAATTTATCCACAAAAATGCACTCGCATCATCGCAAAATAAGTCATGCTCACGAAAATCGTGACAGAGAACAACGTTTTAAATTAGTAACCTATCAGAAACTCATTATTTAACAGTTTTCTTATATACATGTTTAAAATTTTATTTGAGGGAACTGTTTGAACAAAAATATTTCAAATTTACATTAAGGTACAGTAAAAATATTTATCATTTTGCAACTGTCACTACAGATATAGGAACTGTCTACAAAATATTCTACATTATAAAAGTTATTTTAATAATAGTAATAATAAAAGTAATAATAATAAAATCAACAATATTAATGATAGTAATAAGGTTTTCGAACTATAAAGTTATAAAACCCATAATAAACAAACATTTGGTAAGAAAGCAGTTAAAAACTCGGTTCTAATAACAAAATGAAATTTCTTTCAATCATTACCACTTCTGAATAAAAACGGTTTAGTTAATTAAAGATAATTAATTATAGTTTATTAGAAATAATTATAGTTTATTAGAAATAATTATAGTTTATTAGAAGTAATTATAGTTTATTAGATATACATACACTCTTGTCTTCTAGCATAAAATGCTCACAACCAATGATCTGATTGAGCCACGAGGACAAAGCAGAACAAATGAAGTTCACAGTTACATTGCGTTGATGACTTTTAATCTGTGTAGAATAGTTATTAAATACGTGAAGTGGTTTCACAAAAACAGGAAACATCAGAGAAATTATACATCACCTCGTAGATGTTGAGAAAAGCTTAGTTAACCAAATATATAGGACGTTTGCTGACAAATCTAACACAATACTTAACCATGTAAAATCTTATGTTTAGTGATGATTTTAAGTTTGTTTAAAATAAAAGTTGTTTTAAAAAGACCTAACATCAAAAGAACAATATTTTAAAAAAGGGAAAATTTTTAGATGCTTAAAGAATGCTTTCAAGAGTTCTCATTGATCAGTAAACTTGATGTCATCGTAAAAGCTCACATTTTAAAAAGAAAAAAGATGGTAAAAAAATTTTGTAATTTTTCAATGTGAAAATCACATGATCGTGAATGTGAAAATTACTTGATTGTGGAAGAACAAATGGTTTAGTCAGAAAAACAGACTCCTTGAATGACAGACAATAAATTTGTTGTTTGTTTATCAAAATTAACTTTATTTCCCTTTCCTCTGAATGGAAAAATTTGTTGGCCTAAAAACTGGACTATTTCAAGATCCATCAATGAAACCGGACGCTTCTCAAACATTCAGATGAATTTGTCGCAGAGTATTTTTTTCAATATTTCAATGCGCATCTCATAAAACTGAGTTACAATCTCATAATTACCATTTAACTTTCAATTTTTATTTAACTTTTCCAGAGCGTTGCTTCAGTTTGAAAAGAAGAAAGCGTTTTCTTTTTTCGAAGCCAATCTTTGGTTTCAATTTTGCTCTTTAGAAATTCAGGCTGCACTTAACTCAGGATAATTTTCTTAAATTATATTTCAGGAAACTTATCAAAGTAGGTACAGAAAAATGCGATTTTATTGCAACAAATTTTTTAACTCTTTATAACGCGTAGGCATTAAAATGGTCAAAGATTAAATGTGCAAATAATTCCAATTTCGTACACTTGTTTCTATTGGAAGGGTGTTTTCTTGCAAAAAACTTTTAAGCATATGCGTTTAAAATACAATTGAAAAGTTTCTTTGATGACTTTACAAATTTTTGTTGTAGTAATCAACAATGCACTGAAAAAGCTTTGAGTTATACTTTGAATGCGATTTGTCGCTTTTGCATCTTTTCTAGTGATCTTTGAAATTTAAACGAATTGCTTCAGTTACCTGTTCACTAAGTCTTAGTGAAATCTTAGTGAAATTCCGAGATATTGAATGAATTCTTGTACATGGGAAAAAACAACAAGGGCTTTGTGAAATTAGAGTCAAAGTGATAGGCAAATAAAGTTTTGATTGTCTGAAGTGTTCTTCTTTTTTTTTTTTGAGGAAAACTTTAACAATCAACTAAAGTTTGTCCTAAAAAAAAGTTTGAAAAAGTTTTACAAGAAAAAAATTTGAAACAGTGAAAAAAGTCAATAACATTGTCAATAACATTAACAGTGAAGGCCATAAAGTTTCGATGAAGATTTACATTAGATTAATTTACTAATTTGTAGTAACCTCATACATTCCAACATGATAAACATCTATGAACTTTGTCTGAAAACACTATTATATTTATTATGTGCCATTCTGCCATCTTTTAGCTATAATTTTATGATAAGTTTCTTTGAAACAATAATTTCTTTTATATAAATTTTTCTTTTTTATTTTGAAAATTGTTACAAACCAACTTTAGAACCTTTTCATTATTGAAATCCAAGTCCCTTTTTTTAGTCCTTTTTGTTTGTGCACATTTTCAATCTTAAGTGTTACAAGTATTTGATTTTACAAACACAAAAAAGATCCAGTTTTTCTGCTGATTTTCATACTTTTTATAAATCGTGTTTTCTAATAAAGTTTGAAAAACGACGCATTTGATTATGAAGTCTTAAGAACATCATTTTTGAAGTTCTTGAACATGAATCTATTGGAGTTTATAAATTTAGGAAAATTTCTGAACCATTCTCAAAGTATTAAAGTTGCTTCGTTGACTCTTATTGTTGTCATTAAAATGCTGAATCATCAAAAAAATCTCCCGATATTATTCTATGGCTAGAATGTCGTCATCAACATAAATAGCTTTACATTAAACATCCTTTCACTGCTTTTCGAGGAGATAACCTCTTTTAAAACAATTCTGAGCCGAATTTTGAAGGATTTTTATTAATAACTTAAATTTTTGAGTGGTCCACTGATATTAAATTCAAAATATTTAATCATGCTAATTCAGTTCTTAAAAGGAGTTAAAATGGTAGAATTAACTGTTATCTACCTTGGAAAGCAACTATCAGAAGACAGAATACTTAGAATTTACAAACTAGCTGAAATTCACACTTCAAGCTTTATGTGTCATTCTATTTAAATTCTCAAAATGTAACTCTCATCTGATATATTTATATTTTAGCACGGCTATGCTTATTGCTCTTTTTTATTCCATACAGTTCCTTTGCTTGGGCATTTAGGTATTTGTTCCACTTGACAATTTTAAACTTTTTTTTGCAACGAACTGATGTCAAGAAGAACATTCAAATATTGCAACTGCAGTGATTTAACCGGTTAATTAACAGGCTTAACATCTTTGTTACTAACTTTGTTATTAACCGACCTTAAAATCTTAAACAACCAAATTAACATCTTTGGTATTTAACAGAAGCGCTCATTAATTTATTTTTATTTGATGAAAAGTTTTCTGAATTCACCAGAACAACGATAGCAGTAATAATTTTTCTGCTATAAAACAAAATGTTTAAATTGGTAAACCAACATTTCTGGAATCGAATTAATAATCAACAAAAACACTATATAAAACCTTTTGAACTTCTGTCTACAACACTTGCTTGGGGCTTGTCCATCTAGATTAAATAATCAACAAAAACACTATATAAAACCTTTTAAACTTCTGTCTACAACACTTGCATAGAACTCTTAAATATTCCTGTTTTAAAGTGTATCTAGATCAGGAATACCAACGAGGTAAATTTTTTTTTTTTTTTGCATTCTACTGATAAAGGGGGATTAAAAATTTGTGTACTCTTTTGCTTTTTTTAATTTTGTGCTATCAGCCATCAATTGGTTTTACAACCTGCATAATTTATTTAATATATGATGATTAGCTATTTGATGTATGATGATCAGCTAAGTTAGAAGATGAGATCATATAAAACGGACAAGGGTGCTTTAATATTGTAGTTTGTTTTCCGACCACTTGAAGTAAAGCCTTTAGGTCTTCAAATGGTGTGCAATCTAAGGAAGAAATGTTTAATCCAAAGTTATTTGCAGATTTTGTTTAGTTAATGTAAATGCTCAACTTAATAGTTTTTTGAACATTTGAACCGTTTAAACCTTTGAACGCATATTCATCAAACTTGCTCAAATTCTCTGAGATTTAATTATTTTTTAACTCTGGTTTTAGTGTGATTGACTAAGCAACTTTAAAGAATCCCTGTCCTCCATCTTCACCGAACTTGATATCAACATCATTTGCTTCTTCAATATAAGTGCATTACACAATAGACGTATCTTTTTTACCAACTTTAATCAAAAAAAAAAATTTAATAAATGATTGTAATCTAGTTATCTTTAAAATATCTATATTTGTTTATCTTTAAAATATTATACTTGTTATCTTTAAAATATCTTAAAATTATCTATAAAAATGTGACTGATAACTTCACTGTTTGCTTATGTTTACCATTAGATCTTTTTCGGTCATGGATCCCATTGAATTGCTCGAAGAATATATCCCCACTTAAGCGGAAGTAGTCTGCAATAACATCTAACTTAATTTAGTGAAAAAGGAAGTTTATCACAATAGAATAATAATGAGCTTCGTTTTCAACCAGTTAAATATTAAAACCAGAGTCAACACTTTTCCTTCTTTCCTCACTTCCTCCAGAAATCATAATTAAATTATCGTAAAAATTGGGTTTTAACTCATATGAAAATTATTATTTAAAATGATTTTTAAGCAGCAAAACTTTTCCTGAATGAAGCTTTAGTTGACGTTTGTTCAATTTTTCCAAAGATGAGAAAGGTCTCTTAAACCCATTATTCTGACAGAGACAGCGAGCTGGTTTTGACCAAAATTTTTTAAAGAAAAGTTGTTCCCTGGTTTGTTTGTGCTCAAGTCTTTGATAGAATTTAACAAAACATTTTTTTGAATTGCAGGAGATGTTGATTTTACAATGGTCATGAAGTTCTATTGTCTTTCTGTAGTTTCATTTGCAACGTTTCTAGCGCCTTGATACACAAGTCTTCTTGATACACATTCAACCATTTTTTGCACTCATTTTCACATATAAAACATTCACATTTTCTTCCTTTGGTGTTTATTGTGAACGTAACAATGGTAACAATAGTAATGTATCTGATTTTTTACTAAGTTAGATTATATATCAATATATATTTATGATTACCTTAATTACCACCAAGCTTTTTTCGACATTTTGAATAATGCCCAGCTAACACAAAACGTTTAAGAAATTTTCGTAGAACGTTAAAAACGATTGGGTACGTTCTAAGAACGTTCCCAACGTTTTTCGAACGTACTTGAATGTTTTTTGTTAGGTGGGAGCATGTTAGGAAGGTCTGGGTTATCCGCTGAATAATTTTTCCAGAAGTTTAGACAAGCTTTGAGTGATCCTTTTTATTTAGCTTTAAATAAGTTGTTTTCAGCATTTCATGAATATTCAGCATTATTTTTTGGTCTCAAATACTTGCCTTTGAAGCAGGAAAGGCAATACCTTTTAACAAAGTCTACATTTTATTTGTCGTATTATCGAGATTTCTGATATTAAAAAATCTTTGCAAAAAACAAACGCACGTATTGGCTATAATGGGAGTATTAGAAGTAAGCCGTCACTTTGCGTTCGCATTTTGTGATCGAGCGAAATTCGGTTCGGTCTCGGTTTCGGCTACAATTTTTTTCGGAACCGAAATTCCGATTCCGTTCCAGGTATATTTCAATTTTTGGTTCAGACCGGTTCAAAATACAACCAAAAGTATCAAAATTATCATAATATCAAAAAGCTTCATTTAGCATTATAGCTTTATCATTTTTTTGATAAAAAAAATCTAAATAAATTTTTTTAACTAAATCTTGAGTTTAAGAATTAATGGAAACAAGATTTGGATTAGATTGAAAACTAATGAGCTTTCATATTTAAATTCATTTTAAGTTAATATTCATATTTTGTAATGTTTTTTATCGTTATTGTTTGAAAGATAATATTGCTGTTACGTGTATAATTTTTAAAACAATCCAAGAATAGTTCAGTGCAAAATCTGCAACGGCAAAGTTTTAAGAGGATCTGATAACCCAAAAAAACAAGAATTATATTGACTAACGACACACCTTAAGAATCATCATTCTGACATCAAGCTTACGCCAGAAAGTTTAGGAAATCCAAAAGGAAATGAAGAAGCTGAGCTGAATTCAAACAAGAGAAAGACAATTTTCGATTTACAACCAAAAAAACAAAAAGCTGAGATAATAAAATCTCCAATGCCGAACTGGGTTCAAACTTCTTCAAAAATTTACTCTAATTCTGAAAAAGGCCAAAACTACACAAATCAGTATTTAAAATGATAATTCTTGAACTCCAACAGTGGTTTTTTGAAGGAAATTTCTTTAAAATTTGAAGTCTGCTTAAGAGACGTTGCAACAAATGTAAAACCCGCCTTCAATGAACCAAGCTGTAGTTATGAGTCAGCTTAACCAATCCCATACACTTTTAACTAAGAAAGAACTATTTTTAGATCCAATCCAATTAGACGAACTGAATTCAAAGAGTCGAAAACTCTGTTCTTACGCATCCCATTAAACTGTTTTCTACGCTGAACTTTACAGACAGCGAGAAATCCAAATGGATTTAAAAGACAGACTTGGCTAAAAAAATGATGTTACCACAAGATAGAACTCTATTTATTACATGCTTGAGCAAACTTTACTCCTGAAGCCAGCCATTACTATCACCTTAATTAAGTTTCTTTCGCTTGGAATTGAATTTTCTGTCCAGGATTGGAGCCTCTGTGAAAAAGTGGTGAATATAATAAGTGTTTATGGGGAGGCAACAAAAACGTTATTAGGTATTTATTCTTACACCCTGCATTCCGTTTGTGACAACAATAATTAAAACTTTGTATACAATCTCTAACGTCGGCAGTGTTCAAGAGTTGAAAATTGCTTTAAAAAATGCAACGGATATTCTTTTTTCACCAATTCACAGTGGAGTATTTATACAAAAAAGTTGATCAAAAGTAAATTTTCAAAATTTTGTCAAAATCTGTTTTTATTGGTGCATTGTTAAAGCAAAACCCGGCCGACCGTCAAAAGAATTTTATGAATCGAGTTCACCAACGAGAAGGCGAAAAACAAGGGTTTTAAGGGAACATATACCTTGTGAGCAGTTGATGTATGCTGCTCAAATGAGTCAACGTGCTGCAGGGAACAGTGACGCGTCTAACGTCATAAAGGAAATTTTATTTACACCAATAAAAGCCAAACAATATAGAAAAAGTGACACATCTACTGAAGATATCATTAAAAAGCACACACCATCAGAAGCGTTGTCAATTTTTGTGGAAGCTGATATGACTAAAAAACAATATGAAATTATTCATGCAGCCAACAAGAATATCTATCCATGTTATTCACTTATAAAAAAAAAAGCCAAAGAGGAATGTTATCCACCAGAAGAATCGATAACAGTTACAGAAACTTGTTCAGAAATTAAATTACAAGATCTTCTGGATCACACGTCTAGGCGATTATGTTGTTATATGAATGAAATTATTGAAAATTTAAATGAAAAAGAAAGAAATAATTTAGAATTGATTTCGAAATGGGGTTCTGATGGCTCGCAACAACAAACGTTTAAACAAAAATTTCAAAACAGCGATGATAGCGACGCTAACATATTTCAAAGTTCTTTTGTGCCCCTACGGCTCATATGCCATATTGGTAACCAAAAGAAGGTGCTTTGGCAAAACCCAGCACCATCATCTACAAGGTATTGCCGACCAATAAGAATCCGTTTTATTCGGGAGAGCAAAGACGTAACGAATGATGAAATCGAATACATAGAGAACCAAATAAAAGGCTTGAGAAAAAGTGAAATAATAAACGCTTTTGGTGGTAATTTGCAAATAAAGCATGTATTTCTTTTTACTATGATTGATGGAAAAGTTTGCAATGCTGCTACAAATACGACATCAACAATGAGATGCTATATATGTGGGCAAACTTCAAAAGATTTTGATGACTTGAATAAAAAAACGACAGAAAGCCGTGAAACACTGAACTTTGGGCTATCAATACTGCACGCAAGAAACAGATTTTTTGAATCCTTGCTGCATATGTCGTATAAAATACCAATAAAAAAATGGCAAGCAAGAACAGAAGAAGATAAAAAAATACTAGCGGAAACAAAACAAAAAATTCAAAATGCCTTTAAAGATGAATTAGGGCTGTTGGTTGATATTCCTAAGGCTGGATTTGGGAACAGTAATGATGGGAATACATCAAGAAGATTTTTCGCCGATCCCTTAACCGCTTCCCGCATCACAGGGGTTGATATAACTCTTATAAAAAAATGTAATGTCATTTTGGAAGCAATTTCGAGTAAGCATCAAATTAATGTAAAAAATTTTGAAAGTTTTGCAAATGAGACGGCTAAACTTTATGTTGATTTATATGCATGGCACCCAACGACGCCGACTATGCATAAAGTTTTAAGACATGGCATCACAATAATTGAACAGGCTATACTGTCTATTGGCCAGCCATCAGAAGAAGCAGTCGAAGCCAGAAACAAACATTTCCATCTTTATCGGCAGAATTATGCGAGGAAGTCTTTGCAAGAAAACTGTAATAGAGATATTTTAAACAGACTTCTGCTAACTTCGGATCCTTTGCTAAGCAGTATGAGAAAAAGACCCCTGAAAAAAAGAAAACCGTTCTCCAGTGAGACAATAGGACTCTTGATGCCGGAAACATTAGAAGACTCACAAGCGATGACGATTGACGACATATCAGATATTGATTCTGATTGAAAATGATTGCATTGACATGTACAAAAATATTTTATTTTATTTTGGATTAAATATAGGGCTATAATAATAAATTTAAATTGTTAATTTCAAATTGTTTGGTTGTCAAATCATTAGTCCCTTGTAGCGGATTAACCATAGGATTTAATCCTTTAACGAAAAATAATTCATTACAACAGGTATAACCTAAGGATTAAGTTCAGTGATTGAGAAACCCAGTATAGGTTTAGATGCATCTTTCAAGTGTGATTATCCTTTTTAGTATTATAAATTTAGTTGTTTGTCATTATGTTAAATAGTTGTAAAGTTGTAGATATTTGTAAAGTATGTAAGATGTATAAAAGTATTTATTTTTTGTATTAATATATAAATTTTTCACATTTCATGTCGCGAGGTTAGAATTATGTTGTTCTATCTCCAAGTTTAAACGTTGGGAGAAAGTTTTTGATTTTTTTTAAAAGTAAACATTTTTTAAAGTTTTAACTTTTGTTTTTAAAAAAATAATAACTTATGCTTTAAATAATTTATGTTTAAGCAAATTATTTAGAAAAAAATTTATAAAGTAATGCGTATTTTAAAAGTTATTATTACTAACTAAAATTAATAACTCATTTTCTCCCAACTTTTAAAATTGGAGATAGAACAAAATTATTTTAACCTCGCGATATATTAAAGTAATGATATATAGATATCAAAACAACTTTACCAAACAGAGTTTTGGTCTAAAAAGGGTAATGCAGATGACGTAACAGCATAATGTTACTAAATTTAGTGCTTCCTATTGTAAGGCAAACTAAATGTAAAAACCAAAGTGTATAAACTGATGTTTAACCATTATAAAAGATGAACAAAATGAATATAACAATAAGAGTTCAAACCTACTCACAAGTATAGCCATCCCAAACTCAAGTGAAATTTGTTTTTACCAAACCAACCCTTTAACATAGCTGCGTGACACATAAGTGACCTTTAAAATAAACTTAATAAACAGATAATTTTAAAAAAATTAACAGTGTACTTAAAAAGTGGTTTTAAATAAAATTGGGCAAAAAATAGTTATGGTTCATACTAATATGTTATTAGAATTTCAAAAAACTGCCAGTCTGAAATAAAGGTTTTGTATAATACCTACTTTTCAAATAAGATAAAATAGTTTTAAATCTTCTAGTAGAATTAAATTGTATTGATTCTAGGAATAAAAACTGTTTTAAAAATACCTTTAAACTGCTGTCTTAAAAAAAAAGGAGTTATAGGAGAGGCAAATGAATCAGCAATGATTAGTTTAAATTGGATATAGAAAGAATGATGCTAAAAAAATGCAGATGGGGACACAAATATTTTGAATGTTAGGCAAATATATCTAAGCTTCCTCGGTGTCCCCAAAACTTGTTCTGCATTGTTTCTGCAAAATTCACAGTTTTATCAAAGTTATGAAAAAATCAAGCTTTTTATACGTAAAGTTTTTATACAAAAAAAAAAAAAACTGCAATAATTATATGCTTAAACCAGCGGTGCTCAATCTGTTGCCATCGTATCCAATTGTGGCCTACTAATCTTTTTCATGTTGCCGAGCAAATTTTCAACAGGAAAATACAAAGAGAATTTGATTTTATATTTGAAAGTGTGAATAGGCTAAATAAATATCTTTTTTCAAATACTAAGGACAAATGTCTGATGTTTCTCTTATTACACAACACATATATGTGTAGCATATGTGTAGTAAGCAGTATACTGCTTGAAAATATTGAAATTTATTCAGTAAAAAAATTTTTATTGATATTTTGAATTCAAAAATATTTAAAAAGGATTATTTTAAATCTTTTAAACCATCCCTTTTCTTTGGTGCACTATGATGAATGTTACTTGAGTACTCCAACTAAGGACGTATTAATAGATGGACGTTTAACACATTGTTATAGATCAGAGGTGCCGCCTATTAGCCAATAACTATGCGTGTTACAGTCAATTTTCTTAATTCCTGATACAGATACTACAACTTCTACCTGTCAAGTTAGTTTCACTAAACCTCCCTCAGTAAATCAATTATAAATATGCATTTACTAGCTTATGGTTATAAAAGACAAAAAAATTGATCAAGAATAGCTCACAAATCTGAAAAAGAGAGCTATGAACTTTGCTTAATAAAAATTTAACTGTGTTTAAACTTTGACGTCTAAAACTAGGCTTTGGTATACTAGAATGGATAGAGTTAAGCGAATCATCTGTTTGAAGATATTAATGCTTTGTCCATGCTATATTTTGTCATTCTTAAATTTTCAAAATGCTTACTCATCAAAGAAATCATAAAGATAACAGAAAAGCTGCTTGGTTTCTGAGCCTCGAAAAAGCTTCAAGTGAGTTGACAGTTTTTTAAAAAACACAGTTCAGAAAAATTTAAAAAAACCTCTGACTTTGAGGGTGCAAGATTTCCTTTACGAATCTGTGAGTCATGCAGAATTGCATTTGGAAAATGTGCAAAAGGTGAAAAAGCTAATCCCCCTCGACTTTTTTTTTTGTTCTTGTTGCTGTTGTTTTCTGACACAACAGAACTCTGTGAGTGCCTAATCTGGAGAATAGTATGTGGTAATTTTGCTAAAATTTCTCGATTTAAACTCGAACATTTTCAGTAGGCTAATTTTCGCTTTAGAAAATTAGAAAAAAATATCTAGGAAGTATTGTTTTAAGAAAATGTCTTCTTTTAGTAAAAACTAGCCTGAAATTAAAAAGCAACTCTGGAAACTTAGGGGGAGGATGAGGGGAAGTATTTTTCTGTGATTTCACTATTGATCTAACAATAATAAACAAGACAGCAAACGATCGACTTTTGTTAATGCAAAAACGGATTGATTTTGACTAAAAATAATGCAAAAGTCCAGTTTGAAATAACATTTGCTATTTTTAACTGAGATAATTTAGATTGGACCTCTCTCACTCTCTCTCTTTCTCTCTCTCCTAATCTATAATCCATAAACCAAGTTTAAAAAAATTTAAATTTGATATTTGTAAAGGCTATAAAAGCAATACCGCACCACCTAAGATATAACATACGTGAGCATATTTTACATAGCTTATTTTTATATTGTAAATAAAATATTAAAAATGTTAAACGTACATAAAATGAGTAATTCTAAGCTGACTTATAATATATATACATTTGTAAACGTTAGTATGAATCTAAATAACAATGCTTGAGTTTATTTTTTGAAAAGGTTATAAAAGCAACTTCACACCACGTAACAAACAAACTTTAGCCGGATTAAAATGCAAATTATACTATTTCTTATAGGCGTGGTAGTTAAGTTTATTTTTAGTCTAACTAAAATTACTCGACTAACATTTTTAGTCTAAATAAAATTAGTTGACTAATACAAGATTTAGTGCTAAAAAACTAAATAACCTATACCATGAAATTATATGATCATAACATCAATTATGACAAATAAATCAATTTAAAGACATTCATCAAAATTTATTGTTGTTAAGAAATTTAAAATACTTGATATAATATGTAACAATTAGGTAATAAAAATATTTTGTTTTTAGTATTGCCCCAAATTTTCTTTTATGGAATTAAATAAAAATTGGTTTGTAAGCAGAACAACTCCGTCAAAAACAGCTAATAATTTATACCGAAAACATGATAAGTTATTAGCATCTTACTAATAATTTTTAAAAGAAAAAGCAAAATTGAGAGATGAACAAGATATATATTCAATTAGGGGAGAATCAGGTAGCTATAACCAACCGAAAATTACAAACAAAGTATTTTTCAGGAAATTTAATCTATGCTCAACAATTTAACATCAAAAAATTAAAGGTGTGTCTTACATTAAGAAATAACCATTTAACAAAAAGAAGCTAGGGACCCGTTTCACCCTAAAGGTAGCTCAAAAATGGGCCCCTCATTTAATTTCTGAATAAAACCTGGTTATTAAACAAAAAATGATTGTAACTAATTTATTGATGGTACATAATCTTCTGTTCATTGCTCGCATTAAAATTTGACACTCTGAGTAAACTTAACTGAGGCAGAATTTACAATGTACCTTAATTGAAGTGTCAACTCTCGAGCAAATTAAAAAGATAATATGTTTAATTTTAAAAAACATCAAAAAACACAATAAACATAAGTGTTTTTCATAATTGTATTAAATATAAATACAATATTTAGCTCAACAAAATTTAAAAGTGGTCTTTTTTAAATATTTAAAAAAAATGAAACCTCAGTTTTATTTATTACTTATAGCAGTAAAGTAGTAAGGATAAGTTATCTTTATTGTTCAATGCTTCAGGACATAGCATCGCTTTTTTTATTGGGTTTTTATTTTTATCAGTTTCTTTGACGGAGCGCTGTCTTTTTTTGGCTTTCGGGATTTTTTTTTCTCTCTTTTTTTTTTTTTTGCCCTCTTGGTTTTTGTTAGTAAATTTCGGTTTTCTTTTAACAACATTTTTATTATCTTTGTATTATGGTTTTCTTCCAAATTATATTTGTATGGACTGCTTGTCAAAACAGTAGTAAATCCTTGTGTTGATGATTTTTTTTTGCCACGGAGTAAAAACCTTTGGAGTAGGAAAAACCTCTGTCAAGGGAAAATATTGGGTTTTATTTGATACCTTTGGTGGAACAACTGGCTCTGAAAAGATGAGACTTCGTGTCAGAACTTGATTAACACATGGTGTTACAACTTTTGAGGCCTGAAGTTTAATGAGCAGATCCTCATTTTGAGCTATGTCTAGAATCTGCCGTGGCGAGATTAATGTTTGCCCAGGAACATCTTCTGTTGTTTTTTTATTGAGCAACTACAGAGGAATATCAGTTGAAAGTGCTGAAGCAAAATAATTTTCTGTAAAAACATTTCGATTTATCGTGAAAATGCCAGTCTTATCAAAACCATTACCAGCTGTGATAGTAGATGCAGCTCGTGAGTAGTTATTTTTAAACAGTTCGGCTATTTGATAAATTGTTACAACTCGTCCAGGATGATTTTTCAGCCAATTTTCAACCTCTTGTGCATAATAGGTCATTAAATGCTTCATAAAAGCTACATCTAAAGGTTGATGTCTATGGCTACAATGCGGTGGAAGATACAATAAAATAACGTTATTTTGACGAAAATTGCCTGACGCACTCATGCAGATTTCTACTGTGACCAAATACCCATGCTTAGCAGAAGTAAGGCATCCAACCTGCTTCTTTCCACGAATAGCAACAACTTTTGATGGCTTATTTGGAACAGCAGTGATGCCTGTTGCATCAACATTATAAACTCGATCTGGAAAAAAGTGATGCTTTTCCTGCAATGCTTGCAATAAATCAAAAAACTTTCCGACACTGACTTGATTAAAGCCCTGTGCTCTTGCTGCAGAAATTACCTCTGGTATTCTTACAGATAATTGCGGGTGTCGGGTTAAAAATCCACGAAACCAATTAGCACCAGCTTGTTCATTTTTTGAACTGAACCTTTTATGGAGATTATTAAGTTTAGCAAACTGGTAAGCAACTTTAAACAAAACTTAAGCTGTTAAACCAAAAAGCATAAATTCCATTTGCTTGATATGAGTCACCAGCTCATTTTCCATTTCAATAGAAGACACAAATTTTACTGATTCAAGTGATTTCAACGAGGCTTGTACACAGTTCACATTATGTCTATACCTTCTTTGCAAAGTACTCCGTGGAACATTGAACTGCTTGCATGCTTTTTTTAATCCTATTTCTTTTTTTCTTACAGCCTCAATAGCTGATGACATTGACCTCTTACTCCAACACTGCCTTTTTGTTTTTCTGACATGATAGAAAAAAAGCTTATAAAATCAGTCAAATTGGACTAGTTTGGATTAGTTTGATTAAATTGTCCAATTCAATCGAACTAAACTAAATAAAAAAACGTCTTAGGATGTACATTTTACACTAGCACTTTTTTGTAATTATATATAACTCTCAATATATTGCAATTATTATTCAATACAATTGTAATATACAATCTTGTAATTATATATTACAAACTCTTTAAAAATATAATAAAAAAAAAAACATAAAGTATAAAATAGCATTTAGATTAAGTTCAATATTATATATTTAAATATTTAAAAAATATGTATACATTGTACTTAATAAGAATTGATAAAATTGATATAATTAAAGTAAGATTTGCATATTTTCACAAAAATGTACAAGTTTTGAACAATATTCAAATATATAGGTAAATAAATGACACAAATAAAAGATTATAAAAACTTTTAAAAATACAAATACATAGCTTTAAATTAAAATAAAAATAGCAAATGAAGTCGTTGCAAATACCTATTTCGAATAAAAATAATATTAAAAGGGTTCACTACTTTAATAATATCGCCAGTTTAATCTTTTTTTAGCTGACTCTAAGCTGAAATATTTTGGCGTAAAATCTTACTAATTGCACAGATGAAATGGGATCCAGGGCCCCTTTCAACCGGTTTGGAGTGTGTTATTGATATTCAGTGAAAAACATAAATTGTTAGACTATTCTCATAAAAATCTTGTGCTAGTTAAAAGATAACATGTTAAAGCTTTAGAAAGCATCTACAAAATGCAATTAGCATTAGTGTTTTTAACGATTACAGTAAAAAATTTTTAGCCCAAAAACATTTCAAAAGTACTACTTTCAAATATTCTTTTTGCCAAAAAATACCAATAAAAAAAAACTATTTTTCGGATGGTTTTCTTAAATGTTCATAGTCTGTTGCACAATATTCTACAGTTAAATTTATATTGGTTATTGTCTAAACAAGAGATTTGATAGGGGCCCGTCTCACCTAACGGGGCCCGTTTTAGACCATTCTCCCCTACGCAATAAAGAAATAATAAAAAACATTGTCTAACTGTTTATTGCCTTATTGTTGACACTGTAAATATCTGCGTTTTTATAAGTGTAGAACGAAATAAGTTACGTATAATTGCTTCAAAAAATCATTGCGGGTATTATATGAGCCGCTCAGAAGCCAATGCGGTTAAGTCCAAAACACAAAAATTGAGAAAATTAATGTTTTTTGATACATTAGTTTTTAAAATTCTTGGTTTATTAATTTAATTAGAAAAGTGTATAAAGTAACCAACGAGTAAATCCTTTAATAACTAAGAAGATTATTATTTATTTCATCAAAATTTCCAAAAATCAGTATATATCAAAAAATGGACTTAACCGCATTGGCTTCTGAGCGGCTCATATAAAGGAAATCCGAAAACGCTTCTGCACATAGCACATCTTTCAAAAACATGGCACCATTTTTTTTATATAAATTGATTTCACATGTGTTTTAAAATTTATAATTCACTTTAATTAGAAATTGAAAAAATCAAGATCTGAACCGCTTTTTATAGAAATTTAAAACAAGTACTCAATAATAAGGGGGACTTATTAGATAAGTTTTATTACAAAATTCCAAGTGTATATGCCGCAAACTTTTCTCAAATAACCTGAAAATCTCTGAAAACCGATCCTTGGAAAAGATGCCCTGCAGATAAAAATTGAACCATGGCGCTCAAACCACTTCACATCTAACGCATAACAAGATTTTAAAAAAGTATAATTTGGGTAACAGTAACAATATATTTTTCGCAAATTAAAAATTTAGTTGCCTAAATATAGTTAGCCTAAAAAGTTAGTCACCTAATTTTAGACTAAAAAGTTAGTCGACTAAATTCAGTTAGACTAAAAAGTTAGTTGACTAATATTAGTTACGATAAAATGTCAGTCGACTAACTTTAGTTTTACTAAAAAGTTAGCCGACTAATTTTAGTTAGTTATACTAAAAAGTTAGTTGACTAATTTTAGTTTGACTGAAATGTTAGTCGACTAAATTTAGTTGTACTAAAAACGTAGTCGACGAAATTTAGTTTTAGCATACTTGCTTCAAATCTATCGAGAGTTTAGTTTTTTTAGATTCGAATTTTTTTTTTTTCTGCACACCTTACTACTGCAAATTTTAGAGTTTGAAAGAAAGGAAATATATATTTTAGAAAAATTTGAAAATAAAACCGTATAAGAAATTTTTGCATCGTCTACCACTTTGAACAAGTCACTAGATTGTGCATATGTTATAATTGAGAAATGTAACTTTTGATTAAGCTTAATTTTGATATGGGAAACTTGCTTCACTAAATGCTGGTTTAAAAGGCGGTGCACATAGCCAATATTTTGGAAAGTTAACATTCCGAAGTAACTTCAGCCGAACAGAATTTTTACACACAACATTTAAATGATCTTTGTACTGATACAATCACCTCGTATGTTTGGGTATTATCTTTGAAGTTACGAAAGGTCTGCTATAAAATCGTAAATAACTGTAGTACTCTCAGTCTGTTGTGGGCTTTCTATTATAGTTAACGAAACATTAGTTTTTTTGAAAAGATTTTTGAACTGTAAAATTGTCAAAATCCATAGTAAAAAAACGAAGAATTTGTAAGAAAGCAGTTAAAAACTCGGTCGTCATAAAAATTTAAGAAAGTTAAATGATTTTCACTCGTTAATAAAAATGGTTTGGATAAACTCATCCGTATTAAGATTCTACGTAAATCATATTAAAATCTCATATAGTCAAAGAAAAACTTATTGACATACAAATTAATTTGTAAAGAACCATCATAAAATGATGTTCCAACACTTCTCCGCTTTCTTTCTTTGGGCTCTTCAACGATGTAATCTTCTTCGCTGATAACAGCAGTGGCAGTTACAGTGTATCCAGTAATATTTCCATGTATATCAAACAAATCTGGAGTTGCCCAAGAAAAATTTAAAACATTTATGCCAATTATGAGATCAAAAGAATAAATCTATGAGATCTTTATTGAGAAATTTCTCACCTCATTGATATATCGTATTAAAGCGAAATATATTGAGTAATTTTACAGCAAATTTATCGCATCCTTCTTTAAAACGCTTCGGAAAATAATGAGTAAAAAATGTTCTCAGCGTTTTTAATCTTTAAGTTGTGAGCATTTTGAAGATGTTGATCATTTTAAATAGGAGATATGCTGATAGGGTTGCTAATCACGAGCCTATAGAAAACATTATGTTTTATTTACCGTCCTTTACAAATTTATATTTTTAATTATATCATAGTTTTAAAAAAATTTATCATAATTTTAAAAAATGTAAATATTGAAATGAATAGTCATTTAATCAACTAATCATTTAATATCACACTTTCTACTTTTTATCCAGAAGTTTATTTTTACACTATTCAATGCTAATATAATTATATATTGATTTCTATTAGAATATAGTTGTCGAGACATCATACAAAAAACTATTTTAGAAAATCCAAATAAGTTAGGTATTAGGTATTCATACTGTGGACTTCAGGACTTCTTCTACAGTTTCGACAGTAGACTTGCCTTTAGTTTCTGATAACACGCAGCAAAACAAACCTGAGAGTATAAGTGATCCACCCATTACTATAAATGGCAGTAAACGATACTCATACCCTAAGAACTGACTGACCCATGGGGATAAAGCAGCACCAATAATATTTACAGTTGTACAAACACCAATGCCTTTGGATCTACACAAAAAACTATTTGTTAAACACATGAAAGTGGTTTCATAAAAGTAATAAACTTGTATCAAAGAAGCAATAGATTACCTTACAGAAGTTGGGAAAAGCTCAGTTGACCAAATATATATGGCGTTATAGGAAAGATTTACCAGGAGCTTTCCTGTCATACCTAACAAAATTCTTACCCATGCATAAACTATAAAGCAAAAATTGTTTAAAAAAGTAAAAACACTTAAACTTGTTTAGAGGAGAAAAAAAAAAATTCTTAAAACAAATCTTATTGCTCAATAAATTTATTTCAACATAACAACTAACATATTTTCAAAACATTATAGCAGTTAAAATAACATGAAAATATTTAAAAAGAAAAAACAATTAAAAACTATTTTAACACAAAGTTCTGGGAAATCAAACATACCTGGTTCTGAAGGAACAAATGCCAAAATTAAAAAAAGCAATCCTCCAAACACAGATGATAATATTGTTGTTCGTTTACGTCCAAAGCTTAAAAGCAGAAGTAAAATGAAAACATGTTACTTCAAATTTCTTTTAAAGAAAGAATTTTTTTATGTCATTTCAAAAATATATTTTGATTTGCAATTGTGTTAATGTATTAGTGAAAAACTAAGGTTACATGTGCAATATCAAAAAGCCTTAAAAGTTACTTTTCAATATAAATAACATTTTCTTTCATCAATATAACTTTTTTAAAAGTAATATACTACTGTGGATATAAAAAGAAATCCAGAGAAATCAATTTTCATAAATGCATAAACAAAACAAAGATGTCTTACTAATTACATAACCATAAAACCATCATGTTTGCAGGAACATCTGCAAGGCTGACCAAGGCAAAGTCTGTGTAGAGATTCCCACTAAGTTTATCTGAAGAAATAGAGATGCCATAGTAAACTAGCCCAATGCACAACCTAACACAAAATTCAATATGATTTTCTTTTTTTGTAGATCTGAGACTTTTTTTGTAGATCTAAGATTGCTGATCTGAGATTATATGATCAAGATCTGTAAATTTATCAATTATTCAAAATAGTGATGAAAAATCCATCTGAAAATATAATTATTTCCTCATCTATTTTAACATTATAAATTGATTATAAAACTTATAAAAAAGATTATACATTGGTCAAGAGTAATGCAAAAGAGCTACCATTTAATGTCTAGCATGATTTTAATTTGCTAGCAAGCAAACCTTATTCATAATTTTCTACCCACAAAACTTTAAATACTTTACATCCCCAGTTATTATGTCCAGATTGGAATGAAAAAAAGATAAGGGCAGGAGAGATGATAATATTTATGTCTTGAATAAAAGGCAAACCAATCACTTCAGTTAACTGTCTTCTTCATTTGTATTCAGAAATTGATACAACTTTGTGGAGAAACAAGATCATAAATTCTTTTGGGGAGGATTGAAATCTTGAGATCTGATCAGGCTGGTATTCATCCTTGAGTAGAAAAACCTGATGAAATAATTATCCAAGTTCATAGTGCAACTTTAAGTTTTTGTGTTAATTTTTTAAAATTTTCTTTTTGATGACGAGTATAAACAAAAAAATGTTTATTCTTGATAAAATTATTATTATTATTATAATTATTATTACTATTATTATTATTATTATTATTATTATTATTATTATTATTATTATTATTATTATTATTATTATTATTATTATTATTATTATTATTATTATTATTATTATTATTATTATTATTATTATTATTATTAGTATTATTATTATTATTATTATTATTATTATTATTATTATTATTATTATTATTATTATTATTATTATTATTATTATTATTATTATTATTATTATTATTATTATTATTATTACTATTATTATTATTATTATTATTAGTATTAGTATTATTATTATTATTATTATTATTATTATTATTATTATTATTATTATTATTATTATTATTATTATTATTATTATTATTATTATTATTATTATTATTATTATTATTATTACTATTTTTATTATTATTACTATTATTATTATTATTATTATTATTATTATTATTATTATTATTATTATTATTATTATTATTATTATTATTATTATTATTATTATTATTAGTATTATTATTATTATTACTATTTTTATTATTATTACTATTATTATTATTATTATTATTATTATTATTATTATTATTATTATTATTATTATTATTATTATTATTATTATTATTATTATTATTATTATTATTATTATTATTATTATTATTATTATTATTATTATTATTATTATTATTATTATTATTATTATTATTAGTATTATTATTATTATTATTATTATTATTATTATTATTATTATTATTAGTATTATTATTATTATTATTATTATTATTATTATTATTATTATTATTATTATTATTATTATTATTATTATTATTATTATTATTATTATTATTATTATTATTATTATTATTATTATTATTATTATTATTATTATTATTATCTTAATCTATAATCTTCTATAATTCCTTATAATTTGGGGAAGTGCAAATACCTGATTCTAATTGAACTATATACATATTTAGCTCAATGTACCTATGTTTATAAAAGGGAAAAATTTCATCTAAATATTTTGCTTGTTGATTTATTTATATTTTAATATTTTTATCATTTTACAGCTTTGGCCCCAAAGTATTTTTACTAACTCTTAGGTCCCTTAAGAATAAACTTTATTTAGAATACTTTTCAGTCAGACCCACCAGCTGAGATTGGTATATAATGGCAAACATTTCTCCAAGATTGCTAGACTTTGATTTCATGTTCTCACTTTTCAATTATACTAAAAAAGATTTTGTCTTCAGTTTTTTTTTTAAAGGTGCTTGCCATTATATTCCACAATAAAACTGACCAAATTTTGGCCATGCTCTGGATGCCTGATTTACCATTCATTCCTGATCCAGACCAAAGTCCTAATATGTTGCTTCAGCCACTTGTTTACTAACCTACTTTAAAGCATATTTTTGTTGCAAATGAAATCCTTCAGATAATAAAAGTTAGCATGGACTCTAAAAGCCCATTAGTAAAATTATTTTTCAACACTCATAACTTTCAAATTACCTGCCATGGTAGGAAGTCTTCTCATCTAAAGATACTGGTCATTGACTACATTTGACCAAATAATTTCTACAATCTGGAACAAATGGCAAGTAACACCCAAGAAATATGTGATTTCATTGGAAGAATCTATAAGGAACCAATTTAGCATTTAACAGCCATGAACTTCATTCTGATGTTAGATGACCCCATGTCAAGATGAACCATAATGTAATCTTTTTATGAGAATGGTGGCGTGTTTGATTTTGGTCTTGTGCCACAGGGGCCTGGGTATGATTCATTAGATAATTATATGTTCAATAGACTCATATAAAAAATGCAACTTTTAACTGA
Organism: Hydra viridissima; assembly: GCF_058129835.1. Classification (NCBI taxonomy): domain Eukaryota; kingdom Metazoa; phylum Cnidaria; class Hydrozoa; order Anthoathecata; family Hydridae; genus Hydra; species Hydra viridissima. Next base: position 619,487 of record NW_028324319.1, read on the forward strand.
GAACTAAAAACAACAAAGAATTGTTAGAGATGGCTACCAATGTTGTAATTTTATTCATCATATTATCAGCTATTAGTTTTGCTTGGAGTATTAGGCAGAGGTGATCCTCAAGTTATTTTTACAAGGTGTACTCTTCCTTATGATGAGACTAGCTTTTAGGGAATTACACTTGCTACAATGTGCTCAGCAGCTTTAGAATCTTTTGAAACTAAAAGTTTTCCAACATGTGGACTGATTGCAGTTGTGAAGCTAGCCTTAACCTTAAGGACTAAGACATTCGCTGCATTTTGAAGAAGTTGTCTTCTTTTCCATGTTCAACAAGACTCCTCTCCTTGATTTATAAATGTCCAATAAAATAATCTTCTCTGGCAACTTTGGAAAATATTTCAATTATAACAAATAAGATAAAAATGAACATAAAAATATCAGTAAATCAACAAACATGCAAGATATTTGCATGAAATTTATCTACTTTAACCATTGGTTTATATGTAGATAAAATTTACAACTTATAAACTAGTGCCAACATGAAAATGTGGATGCTGCCTTGGTTTTCAATAACGCTATTCAACCCTAATTATTGAAAAATAGGCTTATTAAAAAATGCTGCCATTTTGTTGTGAACATGACAAGTTTATAATGTTTACATTTTTATATAGTTAGGCCTAATGATCTTATTTGCTGTTACTATTAGATCAATACAAAGTATTAGAAAAATTTATGAGCTATCCCCAAATGGCTGAAATTGGGACTTTTTTGTTGAGTGGACTATATATATATGTAGCTTTTTTCTAATATGGTACAAGTTAATAAAAATAGTGAGTCACTTGTTGAAGTGAGTCACTTGTTGAAAGTTAGAAAAAAGTTATAAGGGTTTAAAGTTGTCTATTTTTACCATTCGAGAAACCGAGGGGAGCCAGCCAAGAGTGTTTATAAGGCTATAATTTCTGAACCACTGCACTTTGAACTCTGAAATTGCAAATTTAACCAATTTACATAATGTAGATAATGATATGTAAAAATCAGGCAAATTAGAGATGGTGCCCCACAGGTCATTGGTTGAAATATAATGATCTGACCCATAAACAATAAAGATCAGTTATAGAATAAAAACATTTAAAAAGTGTTCTGATTTAAAAAAACGCATACCTGAAAATAATGAAAAATTGTTAGGAAACCTTAAGTAGATTCTGACACTGGATCATGTCAGCTGATGTTTGGCCTAAAGTATATTAATAGGTCTTCAATTTTGTCTTTGGTTTCATTCTTGTAAACATCACCAAGAATTTTGATGGTTCTTTTGATGGTTTGTTAAAAATGTTTTAAGCTAAAATTTATTACTTCATTTCACCTCCAGAATAAAATTTGCCTATGGGGATTGAATTGTAGATCACCATAATAATTAGATCATCAGATCATCATTCCTCATAAGTAGACCATTGGCTCCTATTTTAAAAAGTTCGATCAAGATACAGTACTTTCAAGTTTTTTGAGGTTATCTTGGGATATAATGCTAGTAAACTACTAAAAAATGTGAAAATCTCTATGGAAATAGATATTTGAGAAATCCTGCTCCAATAAAACTCATACAAAGTTTTTCTTGAAACCCAATATGATATGAAGGGGAGGTTAAAAGAAATATTTTGGATCAACTAATAGCTAAGATACATTTATTTGAAGTGCCACAATGAGTTGGCTAACTTTTAACTAAGTATGAGAAGGTCTTGTACAACTATGAGAAAGAAGTGCTAATTTGTATATTCCAAGCTGCATGCTCATAAGTAGCATATAGCAACCAGACAAGTTGGGCACCCAAGATTTATCAACTTTGGATCGATTAGGCAACCATCTTTTACAACAAAATTAATGTGCTTTCATATTAATTGGTGTTTGTTTTTTTTTTGTTTTTTTTTCATTAAAAAACATCAATTAACCATTCATAACTCTTTTCATAGATTTAGTAAAGATTATTTTGAAACATTTTTCTTCAAATATACAACCAAACAAATAGATATATGTATGCAGCAAAAAATCAACTACCTAAAATCTATTTATCATTACAAAGTTTATACGTGGAAAATCATTTTTTATAATTGAATACAGCACAAAATATTAGTTAAATACATTGAATAAATGATTAGCTAAAAATGTGTTTAGTAGTTGAAAGGTCTATGAAGTAAAAGAAGGTGGAAATAATGAAAAAAAAACATTTGAGCACACAGTAAAAAGTTCATACCAACTTAAAGCCTGAACTAAAGTAGAAAGAAACATTTGCCATGGATAGAAAACGTATGTAAATGAACTTTTGAGCTTGTGTGATTCCACTGAACAATTTGAAAGACGTACATCAGGCCATGGTTTCTTATTGTACTTTGCAACTCTATGAAGAATTATTTCAGCTTTGTAATTATCATTGTTTAGACGAAGCCATCTTACAGATTCAGGAACAAATCTGAATAGAAAGAAATTTTAAAAACTTCATTTTTACTCAAAAACAGCATACATATTAAGAGCAATAAATTACCCAAATTATTTTAATTGTATTTAATTGTATTCAAATTATATCATAAAATTATATCATAATTACATCAATATTACTTAAATAGACATAATTATATAAACAAAAAACTGTATCAATAGTATTCCAAAGAAAAATTTCAAAAAACAAAGAAAACAGATTTTAGCTTATAGAATTAGATATTAAAAAGAATTAAAAGTTTATTTCAAAATATTAAATTTAGTAAATAAGAACAATGACTTCAAATCTCTTATATGGACTCACTGGTAGGTAAAAACAAGTATCAAATATGGTGCAGTTAAAATCAACTCAAGAGTACGCCATTTCTGAATAAGCCATGCTTGCAATGACATTAAACATAATGCCATGTTAAATGAAAACCAAATTAGATTAGAATAATTTCTGTAACTTGGACCTATTAACTCTGTCATTAACACCCAAATAGCTAAGGTTGCTCCACCTTGTAAAATTCCTGCTACAAATTGAATGGCTAAAAACACCCAGAAGTTTTTTACAAATGCACTGGCTAATGCAACTCCTAGACATGTAAACCAAGCAGGGAATAAAAGACGTTTTCGACCAAATCTAGATAATAACGAAAAACTTATTTATTTAGTAAAAATGAATATAAAAAAGACATTAACAATACAATCTCACAAGTTTAAAAAAATATTTGCTGATACTTTATGTAAAACTTACAATCCTTGAAAAAGTTCTTGAAAACAACAATTTTTTTATTTCGGTACTTCCATTTTTAAAAAAAAAATTGAAAAGGCTCCAGCACCCAAAACTTTTATAGTTAAAACAATCAAACTTTTCTAAAATTCAACATTAATTAACAACTTTTATCTTGTAAATAATGTAAGTTTAAACTTTACTCATAGTATAAAAATATAACATTTACTTTATTAGTATACAAACTATTACTTTCTTATTGTACTTTTATATGTTTTTAAATTACATTACACTGTAACAACATATAAAATAGTGATATACTCAAATAACAATAAACAAAGTACTTTATATTTAAAATTTATAAAATGATTTAACAAAGTATATTCATTTAGAGAGTAATGTAAAATTTGGAAGTGTTTTAAGTTAATCAACCAAATTTTTTTAGAGTGGTTCAGAACTTCTCAATCAGCTATAATATAAATACAATAATAAAAACTCAGAGATAGTGGGATTAAATCTCTAAAAAAGGTTGCATAAAAAAAACTAAATTATTTAAGGAATCATTTTTTGCAGATTACAAACTTCATTAAAGTAATTTTAAATTTAGATTTAAAAAGTTTAACAAAACTGTGCTTTCAATTTCTATTGTAGATATATTTGGTTTTTATACTATATTATTTCATATTTGTTATTCAAATAATAATTAGTAACTAACAATTAACAATTATACTTATCAGACACAATGCCTAGAAGTATGGAACCAACTGCACATCCTAATTGTAATGCACTATAGGCAACAGGAGTGAGAGCTTTTCTATCACAAACTAAATCCCACTATGAGAATAACAACAACAAGAGCAATTACAAATATAAATAATCAAACAATCATAATATTAGAAATTAGTTAATGTTGTTTATATATATATATATATATATATATATATATATATATATATATATATATATATATATATATATATATATATATATATATATATACAACTTTGTGATGATTCAGTATTTATTATAAATATTTGTTCATCATTTTTGGCATTTTTATTGTTTTTCTACTAGTGAATAATTAATCTAAGGTATCAATTTTAAGTTTGAAATTTCAGGAAAATTTATTCACTTATAAAATTTTGATATACCTCTGTTACTATTGAGAATTCTTTACTCTCAACAAATCTCCATGATTCTCTTTTCATAGAGCATCTTTCCTTGTAAAACTCATCATCTTCAGAAAACACACCTGTTCTGTTGCATTCAGGGTTCACATGAGAGCAAGTCCAAGGAGGATCGATTCCAATGAATGTAATTGATAGGTTTTGGTAGGTGAGTGGTACCATTAGCAAACTAAGAAAAAAAACCAGTAATAGCTGAAATTTACCAAATTCTCCAATAAGCTTCAGTATCTCATCTACATCCATTTCTTTCAAAGATTCGGTATTCGGCGTATGTTTGGATATTAGATCATCATTACTATCATCACTGCTAAAATCTGAAGAGGAGTATGTACCTTCTCCTATAGTTGTTGCAGGTGTCTTTAAACCCATAGTCATTTTTTTAGTCTAAAGTAGATTATTATCTTAGTACTTAATGGATATATATCTTAGTAGTAATATTTTTAGTAATCAGTTGGATTTTGTTAAGTGATTTTAAAGTTTTGATTTCGAGACTAGAAAATTTTTTAATATTTGTATTTTGCTAATGAGGAAAATAAACTTCCAAGTTTAATGAACTATGAAATTACATAAAGTCACAGCACGATTTTAAAAATCCAAAATCTCAACAAAAGAAGTTTTAATTATGAAAGTACTTGGATTTAGCCTGCAAAAGAAACCAAAAGAATATAAATATCCAACTGCTATCAATAGCCTCTTGCAGATAGGGTACATTGATTAGAATAGGTTCTAAAAAATATGCTTTTTGTTTACATCTTTGACACTCGAAGAGTGGTGCGTTAAAGACATGTTTTTAAATCTGACGAATCAAAGCTTGTTTTTTTTAAAAACACGTGTTTCTCGAGAGTTTTTCATTTTTTCGAAATATTTAATTTAGTCGGAAAGCAAAAGTCTTTAATGCGGCCAACTTTTTTTTAAAAACAAGGGCTGTTAAATCCTGTCTCTAAACTTTAGACTTCAACTCCTGTAGTTTCTTTATATCTATACAAAGTGAAAATTGTTTTAAATATATTATTTCAACTAACGCGATGATACAATTGTTTTTGTTTTTGTAATCATCGTTCTATTAAGCGCAACTTGCTCAAAGTGAATAGCAGCTGCATTAGACCCGAACCATTTTGGTTCACGTTATGCACAACTTGTTAAGTTAAAGAGCATTAGTAACTTTTTCTGACCACACCCAGTAGTAATGTTTCCACTTGGTTCGGACAATAAGGAGAAAACTCACAACCTATCAATTAGAATTTGTAACTTCTATTTCTTTTCTAAGAAATAACATGAGTTAACTTCTTCCCCTCCCCCTCCTCCTCCCCCCTTACACCCCAGCCAATAGACAGAATTCCAGAATATTTTCATTGGGCAACACAATTTTGATTATTTTTACAAAAGTTAAAATAATGCAACAATAGCGTAAGTTAGAATTATAAAAAAGGCTTCCGACTTTCTCTTTAAGTGTTATCACACCCGAATTAACTTTTAATGGTTGCTTTTTATGGTCACACTCTTATTTAATAGCCTTCGCATAAACAAATTTATCCAATTCCAACTGCTTTATTGAAAATTTGAAAAATCGATTTTTTTAAACTAATTTAAGAAAAGAAAACAAATCAGACTAAAACTAAAAGAAGTTCATTTTTCAACAAAAAATGCCTCCTTTGAAATATGGCGAATTTCAAGCGAATTTCAAGCGAGTTTTGAAAACAGCAATCATCCACTAATGACTTGCTTTTAATAACAACCAATAAAAAGTTTTCTTAAAACAACGGCTCAACATCAAACAGTTAATAAAAAAAACATAATTTTTTTATGTAAACCTCTATGCTATTTACATCAAATAAAAAATAGCTAATAACTTTGAAGAATTAACTTTTACACCATTTTCTTCAAAATAATAAAACTTCTTTTCAAAATACCATATTCATTTAACTTAATTGTAAATTAATTCCTGTTTCACTTGCTTGCACAACAAACCATATCTTCAGTGATCTTTTGCTAATGAAAATCAAACAGTTAACAGAAAATCCAATTTTTTCAATGATTTGGTCTTTTGATGTTGTTCGAAGTTTAAGAATCGATTTTATTACCCATCATTTATTTTAAACACCTGTATATAGATGAACTTGTGAATTATGTTAAAATCAATTTACTTTCCATTTTAACTTTAACTCTTTTTAGAATTACCTAAAACAGGAACTTGACACATCAAATTTTATGAGATCACTATCTCTCTTAAACTCATCAAGATTGCTTTCTCCCTCTGCTGGTATGATTTTTTTATCATCGCAATCATCGTATAAGAGAATTCATCAGGATCAGAAAACTCTGATTTATATATTCGAAAATCAAGCATTTTATTTACATTTTTAAGACATGATTGAGGGGTCATTTTTAAGGCATAATTGAGATGGTATGTGCTGAATATTCTTTCAGTAGCAACTGAGATAGATGGCATAAGTAAGTTTTTATGGCTAAACAAGCAATTAGACTACATTTATAAAAAGCGTGCCAATGTCTTTTAAAATCTTGATTCTCAGAAAGTTGCTCAACATAGCTGGTTCCCCAAAGACCAATAGAATTTACAATCTTTGCAATATCTTTTTCGATTGCAGAATACCCAACTTCATTGTATCTTTGTATACTCGATTGCTTTTAAGAATTCTGATTGAGAGAGGCTTAAACCTTTAATGCGTGGATCAAGCAAGTTTGCACCTCAATGAAGCTTTGTGACAGCCATGTTTTTTCTTAACGCAAACCGGCCAGTAGTATGTATTTATTAACAAAAACCTTTTTACCGAAAAACACGTAACAAAACGTGTTTTTCAGTCAACAGCATGTTTTTGAAAGTCCATGTTCCGGGTATAGAGGTGTTGAACAGCATGTTTTAAAAACGTGTTTTTCACAGCATGCTTTTTAATAATATGCAGCTGAATGAAAAACACGTTTTATAATTTCCGAATGATTTAATATAAAAACACGTTTTATATTTTCTGAATGATTTAATTAAAATATTTAAAAAAAATAAATTATTAAAAAAATCAATTATGTTAGCCATTAGTAATAATTATTACTTACAACTGTTAACAGCTTATTTTCTCCCAACATTCAAAATGACAGGTAGAACAAAATAATTCTAACCTGACAAATTACCCAATATTGAACGAACTACTTATTGTGAGAGAAGTACATTAAGTCTGCACAGGTTAATTATGGATGTCACAGAGAGCAATAAACATGAAGCTGTTCGCCTCATTGCTAAGCTTTTGCATTACAAGCGTTGAAATGTCTAAAACATTTCGTATAAAAATATGCTGGTTTAAAGCGAAAGTTTACAAATACGAAAGTCGTTTACAGAAAGCGTTTGTAGCGAACTGTAACAGGTTGTTAAAGAATCCATGTATTTTGGTTCGGGTTAGGGTTAGGGTCCATACTCAGTGTACAATCAATAGTTTAAATTGTATGCTCAAAAATTTCGCGTTAGGGAGCGAAATCAGTATTAAATTTTGCAGACACTCATTGTCCGACATTAGTAATTTTGCAGACACTCATTGTCCGACATTAGTAATTTTGCAGACACTCATTGTCCGACATTAGTAATTTTGCAGACACTCATTGTCCGACATTAGTAATTTTGCAGACACTCATTGTCCGACATTAGTAATTTTGCAGACACTCATTGTCCGACATTAGTAATTTTGCAGACACTCATTGTCCGACATTAGTAATTTTGCAGACACTCATTGTCCGACATTAGTAATTTTGCAGACACTCATTGTCCGACATTAGTAATTTTGCAGACACTCATTGTCCGACATTAGTAATTTTGCAGACACTCATTGTCCGACATTAGTAATTTTGCAGACACTCATTGTCCGACATTAGTAATTTTGCAGACACTCATTGTCCGACATTAGTAATTTTGCAGACACTCATTGTCCGACATTAGTAATTTCTTTTAATTCCAGTTGTTTTCTCAACTTTTGCAAATTTATTAAATTTCATTTTAACAAATTAATTTCATTCGATTGCATTGAACCGACTTACACGATTGTTAACTAAGACAATTATTTGATAAAGTTTTTATTTTAAAAACGAATATCAAAACAACATTTTCATACCATAAGGAAAAACGGGACACTAGTTGACAAGCAACTTTTTATTAATGTCAACATTAATAATCAGGTTGCAACTTTCAAACTTAAGAAAAGGAACGGCTATTAAATGAAGAAGAAAATGAATAAAAAGAAAAAGAAAAAGAAAAGAAAAAGAATAAACAACTTCTCTTTTGATTAAAGGTGATATGATCTACCGCGATATGGTGATATGGTGATATGATCTACCGCGAAAGTTGCAAGTGATGGAAGAAAATAGCAAAAGTGCTTGAGCATTGATGTTTCAATCTTAGATGTTGTTTATACGAGATATTCAAATTGTATATCCTTTGGAAACAATGTAATAAGGAGATTTGGCATCATCCATTATCTACGACGAATCTCAATAGTGTTTATATAAAAACGTTGATAGCGAAATATTTTTGTTTCAAAAAATATTACAAGAAAATCAAGTAAATTCGGTTTGGAAAAGAAAAAAATGCTGATAGTTTGCGTAAAATAATAATCCTTAATAGTATTAACCTCTTGTGACACCAAGCAACGAACCAAATGAACAACCTACGGCAGTTCCACCATATCAAAACATACCGCAAAGTTTGTTTCACTCGAAAGTAAGAGTTCCCTTAGAAATAAGCGCTTCAAAAGTATAGAAAATAATTTCACTGGAAAAAATTTATCTTGATCATTCAGGCATCTCAATCACATTGTTGCAAAACGAAACACGAAATGAAATTTGATTAGTTTCTAAAAACACGCGGATTGGATTTCTCAGACCGTTTTTAAAAAAGTATTTTCACAACTTCGCAAATGTAAAAAGGAATAGAATTTACTTTCAAAGTGATGCCTTTTTATGGCGGGGTAGGTTATTGCGGGGTAGGGTGGAATTAGTTTTGCACGTTTTACTTAATCTCCCAGATCTTTTGAACTATTCAACCAATTTACAACATTTTTTCGCTATTAGATTTGTACTTAATCTATTATAAACTACAAAAACTTTTCCAAACTTTTTTAAGAAGAATTTGTTTTAAATCAAACAGATTCTTCGACCCTACTGGGGTAAGTTGAGCAACTGCATGGAACAAGTTATAACTACTTATAACTATTATATATATGTATATATATATATATATATATATATATATATATATATATATATATATATATATATATATATATATATATATATATATATATATATATATATATATATATATATGTACATAACAAAACTTACTTAAAAAATTATAACTTGAAACGGAAGGAAGAAATTTTAAGATTATTGAAACCATAATCGTGCAATATTTTATAAAAAAATCAAAAAAAAGATATTATTTTTCATTTCTACACATTTTTTCATCACAGCACCTCTAGATTTGAGTTTGCTTTACAGCGACAAGGCGTAGAGTCAACTTAGTTGATAAGTTTGTATCTATGGGAATATTAACCTAAGAATCCGAAAGCATTTTAAAATATATTATTTTTATTGGTCGGTTTTCTACCTTCAATTGCCAGTTGAGATGTTTCAAAAGATGTTCTACTGAGTTTAAATCTGGGCTTTAAGAAGGCTTGTCCAAAAGTGGATTTATTTTTGATAGAACTTGTACGGTGCTTTGGATTGTTGTTCTGCTGGAAAAACTAACCACGAGGCATTTTTTACTTTCCATATGACACCATAACATCCTTGAATATATATAAGTATACATTCTGATCCATTATGCCTTCGGTGTGATGAAAGTGGACTAATAGAATCACGACTGAAAGAACCCTAAACCATGTTTAACTGTTGGCATTTGATACTTAGGAGCAAATTTTTCAAACCTTTCGGATGTTTTACGGACTTGAGACTATCACTCTGAGCATGCAAAAAATTAATTCGTCACTGAATAAGACTTGACCATTCTTTTGAAGTGTAATCAAATGATCTTTTGTAAATTTCTATTCGGTCAAAGCGATTATTTAACAATATTATTGGTTTCTTGACAGGGTGAGGACAAGACAAGTTATGCTTACGCAGGCACCGTTTTGCAGTATCTATGTTGCACTTAACACCATATTTCTTCTGGAAACGCCATTTAATTCGATAGCACTTTTGCGATGATCTTTGATTATCAAAACTCTGCCTTGATGTTCTGTAGTTATTTTTGGTTTGTTCTGTAGTATCTTTGGTTTTCTGTAGTTATCTTCGGCCTGCCTGAACGTTAAAAGCTTGCTTTTAACTATCTTATGGTCTCTATATTTCTTAACTAGTACGCTAATTATTGATTTAGCTATCTCATAAAGCTCAGAAATTTGCTTACAAGGAAACTTTCTCTCTGGAGCACGTGTTATTAAATTTCTACTTTCTCTTGAAAACTCCTTAGACTCTCCAATTTTGCAAATTCTCATATTTTAATGAATTAGGAGATAAACAAAGTTACTTAAAGTAAAGAAATAAACTTTCATCAACATAACACATAAAAATAATGAATTATAGGTAAGAAAAACATTTATCCTGATGTGTGAAGCTTCATTTAGAAAGTATTTAGTAAAAAAACAAACATAAATTATCACCATTATCACCATCATCATCATCATCATCATCATCATCATCATCATCATCATCATCATCATCATCATCATCATCATCATCATCATCATCATCATCATCATCATCATCATCATCATCATTTCGTCTTCAAATTGAGCCAGTTACTTTTTTTGCAAACTGAACATCATTAAAAGTTGAATAATAAAGCTTAATCAAGACAAGCTTTTTCAATAAATTCTCATATATCAATATGAAATTAGGAACTTTGTGAGTGTAGTTGTCCTTATATGATAAATGATTGTTGACATATGACTAAATCCATGGTGCTGTATTTAACACATATTGAACTTTATCAGTTAAAATGTATGTTATGAGTTACAAATTCCCTTTTATTTTTTTTTTTCAGAAAGTTATGTATTAATATAAAAAATAATCATCTCTAAATTTGAGATTTGATTTTTCATTTATTTAAAAAGGGCGACCATTAACTTGCTTGTGCCGGATATAACTCGAAAAATTGTTTATTTAAAGGATTTTCGTTCCATCGTAAAACTTCTATCCAGTACTAGAAGTTGAAAAAATCTATTGGGTGCTAGAAGTTGAAAAAAAAATGATGAAGGGAATCATAAGTATTACTATCAATCGCAGATTTGCAATCATCACTCGATCTTTCGAGTGATGATTTCAAATTTCAAAAAAGACAATGGGCGTCCCTTAGACGTCCACCGGACGTCAAAGGACGCTTATTGTCTTTTTTGAAAACTTTTTAACTGACAAATTGTTTTCTTTTTTCTTTTATGCGCGTTTTAAAACTTTACTTTGAGAAAGAGGAGTGAAGAGTGAGTCAGTTGATTGTCCCAAATTCGTAGTTTCTATCAAATTTATGGCACTTGTATTGGCCCTTTTTATCTTTGCTTGCCTCCACGTATTCTTTTTGTCTCTTTCACTTTAAACTGTTTAATTCGTACATGAGTCATATTGAGAATTTTTCCAGCGTTACATCCGACACCGCAGTTTATTTGATAATTACAGTATTTATTGACTTTTTCATTAGAAATAAACTTTAGTGAACTAACAAAGGAAACTGCTCTAACTCTTGTAAGAAATTTGTTAAAACTAAAATAATAAACTTTTTGCTTCTATTTGGCCCAGGATGTAACACAAAGTATACTCATAGAAATCGGATTTATATATGGTTTTGTAAGAATTAGTAAGACATCCTTTGCGAACTTTTTTTATGTATGAATGAAGTATTTAATACATTTAAAGATACTTCCTTTAACGAGCAACACATAAAATACTTTAGTTTAAAAGGAAAGATTTTGTAAAATAATCGTACGCGACATGTTGTCTCTTCAGCTTATATTGTTTATCCTGTTTTCAAGTTCAACTGATATCTTCATATTATCAAAGATTGAGATTTTATCTTTCGCAAAATGCAAAAAATTTCTAAATATATATAAAAAAACTTTTTTCTCTGATGTTTATTTTATCATGATTCGCTTTGAAGTTTTTAATTGACATTTATCTCATTTTTATAAATTACCTATTATCGCATTTTTGTCGATTACCTACTATTGCATTTTCATCAATTACCTTTTATGGTATTTTTATCAATGACCTATTAATGACCAAAATGGGACTAATCAACCACATAGTTGTCTCACTTCAAGTTGGTTTTTTCATTTAAACTTTTATTTTGTTTGCCATTTTCTAAATATAAAATGATAAGTTTGTAAATCATAGAATTTATTATTGATAAACAGAATTTAAATATAAAATAGAATTCATGTGTAATTAACTTGGCTGTTTAAAAAAAAAATTATGCGCTAAAAAATTTAACAGTCCTAAAAAAAAAACCCTAGTATCACAAATTTCCATTCAACTACTAAATACTCTTCTAATTAACTGAAATAGAAGTCCCTTAGTAACTCTTAACTGTAAACATAAAATATATCATATACTATATTATATAGTATATTACATTTCTTTTGTTAACGGAATAAAAATAAAATGTTTTTAAATTCAGACGAAGTAATTTAAAAATAAATTATAATTATAATCATATCAATAATCTTGCAAATACTAATAGTAAAGTATATAATTGAAATTACCAAACTAATTTAGTTTAGCGAATTAAGTTTAGAAAACTTATGACCAATTTTTAAAAAAGCTTTATTCTTAAGATTGTAAATTTACTATTGTAAAAAAAAAGTGATAAAAAAGATAGGATAACCTTTAAATTGAATTCACCCAACTTCAAAGGTTCTTAAGCAAAAAGTATAAAAGCTAAAAAAAGAAAAAAAAAAATGTTTCGCATGCAGATTGAACTGCCGTAATGATAATAAAGATAAGTATCATTACCTTTTTGCATTTTAGGAAATGGCTTTGAAACCTTTGTGCAGTGATCACATGAGCTGGATCATATGGACAAATGATACTTGCATAAGGATCTCAATATCCTTTTTCATTCATTTTTTATAGGGCTAATCTTTTTGATGATGTAACAACAGGTTACATTTAGTATTGTAAACAAATTATCTTGCATTAAATAAAGAGGTGCGTGTATGTCTTAGAACAAATTGTACCTTTAATGCACAAAAACGTGCATTACGCACATGTTGTTTTGCAATACAAGTATATTATTCTCTAGACTTAAGCATAATCTATTTATTAACTTAAGCTATAAGCATAAGCTATTTCTAACATATACAAATTGCTGTACCAAACAGGGTCTTTGAGAGCTTCAATGGCGCCCGGGTCAAAATTGGGGAATGGCACCCCTTTTCAAGCCCAGAAATTTCAAAAATAAAAGTTTTAATGGTTACGACAGATTGTCCGGCGCCCCTACAAGCTTGGCGCCCGGGTCAAATTACCCACTGTGCCCCCCCCCCCCCCCCCTCTCTCAAAGGCCCTTATACCAAAACATTACACATTAATCCCTTGTTCAGTTAAACAATAAGATTTGTATTTTTTTAAATTTTTAAAAAGCAAGTTTAAAATAAAAACTTTCTTTTTTTTTTACATATATATTCAAAGAAACGAGCGTCCCTTTTCTGTGAATGAAACTCTAATATTAAGGATCAGAGTTTCGTATGTACGTTACAATCACCAATCGTATTTCGAAGTTGGTATAGCAAAAATCGGACATCAATGATGACCGATAAGATGACTTACGCCAGTTCTGTACCGGTATCAATATTGAAGGACGAGTTCCGTAAGTTTCGAAATTTCCTGGATTGTGGAATTCGAAAACGAAATTGATGACACAAGGAACTTCTCTGGCAATGCTAAACTTAATTGAGCTAAACCAAACTTTATTGAACTACACAATTTTGTACTTCTTTAGATCATTAGATTAAATTTTAATTGCATTCGATTAAGCTTTTTCATTCTGTTCAATAACATAAATAAGCGAAATAGCACACTAAATTTTTCAATCAAATTCAAGGGTGTAAATGAAATAAATGTGAATTAACAAATACGTTTTTTTAATCTTCAGTGGTTGTATTTTTTAATTATGCTTGTATCTTGTTTACAACATGTTTAACGTGTTGTGGTTTCAAAAAAATCATTTTGTTTTCTCATTTCATTAAAATGAGCTTTAAAAATGACAAAAGAAAAATTCAACGTTTCTATCAAACAAAATCGATCAAACGCAATTCTGGTGGTGGAAGAAGGAAGGGTCTTTCAGATAAAAAAACTGGTTAAAAAAAAGCTTGTAGATCTCTCAACTGTTTAATACAGAAATGTTGAGTAGAGGAATTATAGAGCTAATCAAAATCCATCAGAAACTTTGTACTCAACGAGAACAATCAAGTTCTTCATCAACAGAAGAATCCATACAATCAAATGCGTCATATTCCTTAAATACTGCTGAAGAGATGATTTCGATGAACTCAGAAGAAGTTGATGCTGAAAAAGTACACCGTTTAATTGAAGATACTGGATGAGGAACTAAGGCTAGCAAAACCGGTAAACCGGTTTACCGGTTTACCGGTAAATTGGTTAAAAATTTTGTTTAAATTTTACCGGTAATTTTCAAATAATTTACCGGTAATTCGGTAATTTTTTATGGAAATTCTGAATAAGTTATTAGTAGTATTTTTTTCGAACTAAAAAGAAAAATTCTACAAAAAAGCTAACTTTTTTACATATTATAAAAAAACAGTTGAAATCGCAAAAAATTAAGAACTTTATAATGGAAAAGAATTTTGTTTTCTTACAATATTACAATATGCATTTCTTAAAAAAGAATACAGCCTACTTGATTGATTTTTCTTAAATTTTCGTTTTTTAATAGAGAAAGAAAAATATTTACATACAATTAGGATTTGTTTATGTAGTTTATGTATAATTACATTCAGTTTATTTTGTGCTCGCATCCCATCTGGTTACAGTTACAGGTGGCATTTTATTTGATTTAAATAGTGCGTTAGTGAGTTTTTTTTAAATTATTTGGTTTTTTGCACTGGATGATAAAATTATTAAGTATCACAAAAAAAAAAAATGAAAATAAACACAAAACATAACTTTGAAAATAAAGCGAATATTCTATTTTTTTTTTTTTTTTTGTGTTGAGTAAGTATTTAACAAAAAGTCTTTAAAATTATATTAAAGAATATATTTGTATTGTGTTCCAAAATTTACATATTGAATTTTTTTTAATAAAATAGCCTTATCTATGATGTCTACTGGATCCGGACAAAATCAATTGTGGAATCATTTTCTACGTACGAAAGCTGGCTATTCAGCTATATGCAACGTATGCAAAAAAAATATAAAATGCTCTGGCGGCAGCACAAGTGGTTTGCACAATCACCTTATCAGAAAACATAAAATTAATCTGCTAAAAAGAGTTCAACATGATGATGCAGAAGCTAGCTGTTCTAGTATCAATACCACAACTTCCGTTACGAATGATACAAATTCTAGATCAAAAATTTCTGATTATTTCAACATTATTAAAACGATTGATAATTCATTTCCAGCTGTTTTAGCACGACTGACAGCACGAGATTGTTTATCATTTAAAAAGATTTGTACATCATACGATCTTCAACAATTACTTAAATCCGAAGGATATGATTGCCCAAAGTCTCCAAAAACAATTAAGAAAATGGTGTTGCAGTACGGTGACAAAATCCGAAAACAAATCGTTACAGAATTATCAGAAAGAATAGCCCGTGGTGAATTATTCAGCTTGACTTTCGATGAATGGACATCTCTCAAAAATCGAAGGTTTATGAATATGAATGTCCACTCATATGATAATGTATTTTGGAATCTCGGATTGGTTAGGATTAAAGGATCGATGCCTGCTGAAAAATGTATAACGTATCTTCAAAATACACTTAAAAAATTTAGTATTGCGATAGAAAATATAATTTCCATTACTACGGATGGGGCCGCCGTAATGAAAAAAGTAGGCAGATTACTGGACGTAAATCATCAACTTTGTTTAGCCCACGGCATCCAGTTATCAGTAATTAAGGTGCTGTATAAAAGATCTGTTTCGGATAATATTTCCGTAGAAAATCAAGAAGTGGCTATTACTGAATTTGAACATGGTGAAGATGAAGAGGACGATGTAATGGAAGATATTGGGGTTTTTGACGTTATTGAGGATACATCAACTACTGATTCATCAATTCAACATGAAAGTATAGGTCCAATAATAACAAAAATTCGAAAACATGTTTAGGATGAATTTAAAAAAGAACTTACGCTAATCCTTGACACAAAAACACGGTGGAGCAGTATGTTGATAATGTTGGAAAGAATTTATGAGATTAAAAATTGTGTTCGTAAGAGTCTAATCGATATCAAATCCGATATAGATTTATCAGAAAATGATCTCAATGTTGTATCAAATATAATAATGGCTTTGCAACCTGTTAAAGTAGCTGTGGAAGCTCTCTGTTCAAGGGACACGAATCTATATGTTGCAGATTTGACAATTAGGTTCATGTTGGATGAACTAAGTAACCAAAATAATTTCTTAAGTAATGAATTGAAACAAGATTTAATATTTCGAATAAGTGAGAGAAGAACCGTATATTCTGATATATATTCATACCTTCATGAACCATGTCCACGTACAGCTTTAAATAATGAAAATAACTATGGGATCTTTAATACAACAAGTAAATTGGTTATGGAAAAAAATACTGTAGAAATCATTCAACAATTTTTAAAAAACGATTCCGAAACTACTGAAGCTCAAGTTGTGCAAGTGTATGAAACTGAATCAACTAGTGAATCTACGGTTTTATCAGCAGTGGCAACATCAAGTCAAGCAATGTCAATGAAGGAAAAACTTGATTTAGTAATTAAAAAAAAAAGATAACTATTGCTCACGAAGAGATTAGTGATCCGAAGACAACATCCGGTCTTTTAAATATAGTCAGGAAAGAAATGGCGTATTTCAAGGAACAAAATGTTAAAGGAAAATATTTAAACAAACTCCAAAAGTACATTTCAGCAGTTCGCCCAACCAGTGTAGAGCCGGAAAGAGCTCTTTCTGCAGCAGGTTTAATTGGCACAAGGTACAGAACAAGTTTAAACGACGAAACATTAAATGTAATGTGTTTTTTAAGAGCTTACTTCAATAAACAATTTATGCTCCTTGAAAAGAATTGACTATATGAATTATTTTTATTTCAAAAATGAAGTTTTCTTTATGTTTATGTTTGTTTATGTTTACGCTAAAGTACAAAAATGTTAATGTATAATAAATGAATTAATTATATTTTATTATATAAAAAAAATCTTTTTGATTGTTTAATTTATTTATTTTTATTTAACTAGAATGGACCTGTAAACTGATGCTGTTTTACTAATATATTCGTTTGTTATGCTTTTTGTTGTTTTCAGTGTTTAAATTATTACTATTTCAGCCTTTAGAAAAAAAACCGGTAAATTACCGGTAACCCGGTAATAATTTTTTTTTTTTACCGAAATACCGGTTTTTTAAAATATCGGTAAATTTACTAGCACTACGAGGAACCAAACAAGGTATTGCTATCGCATCTTCAGAATCAGATCAAGATATTCGTCAACTAGTTTTAAAATGACGTCCATAGACGTCCACTGGTCGTCTGAGGACGTCCAATGCCTACTGGAAAGTACCGTAGATTTCCCTAATTCCGAACAAAAACTGTACTTAAAGTTGAATAACTCTGCTTGCTTTTTGAATTTCACATTGATTTTTTAAATAAATAAACTGGAACCTAAACTGAATCGAACCATGTTAAGTAACAAGTATATTTATTATAAAAATATTACTAACTTTTAAATTTAAAAAGTAAAGTTTTCGTTTGGAATAAGGAACACGCGTTCCTAATTCCGAACGTACATATCAAATCCCAAAAAATGGCAGTCAGTTTAAAAAAGTAAATAATTTATACCAGAGCAGACCTACTAGCTTAGAGTTAGGTAAATAGATTTTTTAAAATTTAAAACTACTTATATTTTGATGAAAGGGTATAACATTGTGTTGGTGCAGAGTGGGCATTATCTACAGTTGAATCCCGTTAACTCGGACCCTGGCTAAGTCGGACTTTTATTAAGTCGGATGGAATTTCAATTCCCCTTGAACATTCTCTATCAACTTACTGTAAAATCATCCGCTTAAGTCGTACCCTGGTTAAGTCGGACCATTCGCTAACTCGTACTGGTTTTTGGGGTCCCTTCGGCAAAAACCTCGCTTAACCAGGACTATTATTTTGAATTTGCATATAAGTGCGTATAATAACAAAACTTCCAATATTTCAATCAAAATCCAAACTCTAAACGCTCGAAAATAAAATACTTTTGCGTCAAATATAATTAAACTTAGCTAAACATTTTCACGGAGAGCTTTCGATTTAGTTAAGCTTCGATTAAATTCTATTTGTAAATAACTGTTACATTAAAAACTTAAAAATATCTATTAAAATTCAAAACTTAGAACATTCGAAAAATAATTTCTTTTGCGTCGTTTCAAATAGCATTGAATGCTTCAAAGCTGTTTGAAAAAATAATTGTGCCAGCCACTGAAACAAACATCAATTATGGACTTTTTTCGCTTATAGTATATATTATATATACAAAAATATATATTTCACATAACATTATATTGTTTAATATATATGTACGTAATATTTATATATCGAGGAACATTCGATAAGTCTCGAAATCTCAATAAGTCGGACATTTTCAAAAAGTCCGATTTAACGAGAGCTTTGGTTGATTCGGACATTCGCTAAGTCGGACAAAAAATATATACCCCTTCAGAGTCCGAGTTAACGGGATTCTACTGTATTTATTAGATCCCGTCTTCCATTATTTTTTAATAATGTTATATAATATAATTTATATAAGAAGACTTCTTATTATTGATAGCCTCAATTATAAGAAGTTACAGAGTTTAATTTATCTTTCGCGATCTTCATTTTTTTTTAAACTGACATTTTTTTTTTTATTAATAAACGTTTATAATAAACAAGACGTTAAGAATTAATAAACAAGAGTATTAAATAAACATTTGTATTAATATACATTAAATAAACATTAGTATTAACAGTGGCGTACCGAAGGTGGGGCGGGGGGGGCGGTCCGCCCAAGGCCCCGTATGGTAGTAGGCCCCCAAATGTTAATACAATTTATATTTTTTTTACTTCAACCGAATTTTGTAATAGTCAATATTTTTGTTCTGTAATCATAATTGTTTACAACAAAAATGAACCTGAAACACAATATCTGCTTGCCAAGATAATAAACATCCACAGCAAACAAACCAAGATGTAAGAAATCGAAATGACATCTTAGCCAATAACAACCACCGTGACTATTTTGGAGGCCCTCCGCGAAGCTTCCTCCCCCACACCCGCTAGTACTAATAAATATATTCGCCCGCCCTACCTACGAGTCTATGGTTCATGATGGTTCAGGTAGACTGACAGATGTTTATGTTGTTTCGTTAATGTGATTTATATACTCTATCATTCAGTACCTCAATAATTCGAGAGCAAATCACGTCTTCAGTTCGTCATCACCAAGTTACATGGTAAGTTATAATTTTATTCCTGCATATAGGCCTAACAAGGGTGAGTGAGAAGATTTTAGTTACCAGGTTATAATTTTATATCACACGTCGTTTTATATTGAAGCCACATAAGGGGCCTGTCCTTAAACACTATCCGTATTGTCAATTTAGTTACTTAGGCCCCAAAACATGTTGGTACGCCACTGAGTATTAATACACAAGACGTTTAGAAATTCAATAAAAAGATTAAAAGCGTTTATTGGTTTCTAAGTTTACGCCGTTAAAATACTATTGTTAAATTTTGTTGTTAATTACTTGCGGGTAAAAACGCTAACTTTTGCAAAAAAAAAGTGCATTCCAAAATCTGTTCGGAATTTGGGAAAGGTTTTAATTATGTAGAAAAGTACTGTTTTTAGGATATCTTACGAAGTATTGCTAATTTTTGACTTTTTTTTTTCAGATAAATAATCACCATCAAATTCTACATCGAACAGTAGGCAATTTAAATTGTCTTTTTTTTTTAAGTCGGTTTTATATTGTTGGTTTTTCAGGGTTTTAAAAAGTGTTTTGCTCAGGCATACCTCCTAAAATTAAATTTCCTTCTTAAATCAGCTTGACTAAGGTTAAAAAAGATTACCGGGCCTAAAGTGCTTACTTTTATGGTTTGATTGAACTTAATCCGATTTAAAATGTCAATGTTAGAACGAACATTGACATTAGGTTAAAACTTAGTGAGTAAGGCCTTAAGAGAATCTTAATCTAATCCGAAATTTGAATTTTAAAACGAGTATTGACACATGTTTAGAACTAAGAGCTTAATGCTAGAAATGTACTGAGCAATAACTAATTCCTAGAAGAAATGTCAATATTAAAGCGAATATTGACTCAAGGCTAGAATTTTGAGAATAAGGCTTGAAATACCTTACGGACAACCTTAATTTTTTCAGAAATTTTATCAGAAACTTCAGTCTTAAAATGAATATTAGCACCAGGGTAGAACTAAGAGAAAAAAGCCTGAGACATCTTAACCTAATCAGAAATTTGATCAGAGACTTCAATTTTAATGGAAATAAAAGGGTTAGGGATAGTTTTGATGACTCTGAAGTATTAGGTCATATTCATTGAGAATGGGCTGTCTAACGATCTTGTGCGTGTGCGACAGGGGGCATAGAAAAAATTTTCATCTACGTGAGTCTTTAATTTCATCATCTGCGTCTTTAGTTTACTCTGGACATCCGTCTGAAAACAAATTTACTACTCCCAATCTTAAGGCTTACTACTCCCAATTTTATGCTACTTCTTCCCTGAGGCGTTCACTGCCCAGTCTTCACCAAGTAACGCAAAACCATTTCCAAATAAGCGAAAAGATTATGACTGTTGTTTATTATCTAAATTACTAAACTTAAAAAACTCTTAGCTCCTCATCAAATGAAGTACTTCGGTAATTCATCAAATGATATACTCTAAATGATCAATTCAATGACAGCAGAAAAACTAAATGAAATTACTCTAAATGATGAAAGCTGAAAATTAATTCTAAGAATTTTTGCAAGTCATGAGTTGACGCAGATCAGTTAAATTTAACCATGATAGGTATTTACAAAAGGTCACTGGATGTGGCCAGTGACTTCATTAATATAGTCGGTGTTTTAAAGCAAATCTATAAACTGATTATAACTGGGTAATTCCATGTCAAAACAACAAGTCGAGATAACCCACCATCTCAGAAATACTTGATTTTTGGCACAAATGCATTTAATACCGTCGTTAGGAATAATCAAAAATAATTTGGAGCCAATTTCATTATTTTGAGAGTTATGGGTCTTTGAAGTTTGAGATTTTTTACATTTTTTTTATTCTCCGCGCTCTTAGCAACGTCTATAGCAACACTTAAATGTTAAAGTATGCACAGTTACATTAACTATATGTTTACAAAATTTAATAGGCATAGAAACTTTTGAAGAAAGAAGTCAAAAATCATTACTTAAAGTTATTAGATCTTATATTTGAATAAAAACTTTAAGATGAAAACCGGGTTTTTATCAATAATTTTTCAGTAAACATGTATAGTTTAAGATTAATTGCAGAAAAGGTATTGATCTATTCATTTTAAATCTTTACAATAATAGTTTATATATAAATACCTGTAAGAGTCAAAAATTATTTCACTGTTTTTTAATGCACATATCTATTTTATTATTGTTTTATTTTTGCAATTTTATTTTTGCATTTTTATTTACCGTTTTGGTTATAATCTCCATAGAGAGATTATAACTAAAACAAATTCTCACAAAAAAATTATAATTTCTCACATAAGTATTATTATATATAATACTCAAATGTTAGAACCATTTGCTCCATTTAATTAGTTAGACAAGAAACCAGAAATTCATTTTTATTTTGAAAATAAATAAGTGTAACAGCTATGATTACACTTATTTATTTTAAAATAAAGTTTTGATTATAATACTCATGTTAGAAATTATTATTTATTTAATGTTGGTTTTAGAAAAATAAAATATTGAAATTAAATATTTTGATAATGGCTGGAACATCACAATGCTCTCTTGGATTGATTTTAAAATCAAATTGTCACAAGTTAACATATACAAACCACATTGGAATAATATTTTTTAAAGATTTAGCTCCAGATGAGCAAAATTTAGTTGCGCTGAGGTCTGGTGTTTCTCCTGATTTGATTATTGACTTATGTTTTCATCATCAAAAGTTCTATCTTGAGAAGTTCCCTGTGTTTCAGAATAAATGCTGTGATCCACTGTTAGTTCACAAAAGACCGTGCAAAGGTTAGTAAAGCTTGTCATAAAGTATTTTATAAATGTTACTTTGTCATAATTTTAAGGTCTTTATGTTTGTTAATACTAGGCATATTTTATTTTATGAAGTTATATTTTTTAACTTAGCATCTCTCAGAGTAGTCACGTTAAGAACCATAGCTTTAAACAACAGGTTCAATATTGTACCTGGTCAAAAAATTTGTACAAATTGCTTAGTCAAATTAAAAGCTTCCACTGAAATTAATACTGATAACATTGATATTTCTGATGATTACACAAATGAAAGTATAAATAAAGAAAATGTATTTCACGTTCAACAAGAAGCTGATATAAATAAAAATAGACAAGAACTTTCGGATTGTCTCAGTATAATTGGCGTGTCACCAGTCAAGCTTCATGGACAGCCATTTGCGAATCGTATGAGTATTGGGAGAAAAAAAAATTAAAACTATTACAACAGTTTTCAAAGAAAAGTCAAGTTATCAAGTTCTTTAAAAATTCCATTGACAGAAGTTGAAGTTTTTGATAATGAATATATTCTTGATTTAAAAAAAAAAGTTGTTCAGTTCGAAAATATGTTAGTTTTGATAAAAGATAAACTTGAAAAATGCTGTTCATTTAGGGACAAAATTCAAATATTGACTTTGTGCCCACAAGAATGGTCAATTGAAGCAGCTAGTGAGTATTTTGGTGTTTCAAAGTATCTAATAATAAAATCTAGATCTTTAGCAAAGAAGGAAGGAATTCTTGCAGTTCCACAAACTAAGCGAGGTAAAATGCTCCCTGATCAAATAAATACTTTAGTAAAAATTTTTTATGAAGATGATGAAAACTCTCGCCAGATGCCTGGTCAAAAGGATTTTGTAAGTGTTAGTTGGAAACTCCATATGCAAAAGCGACTACTTTTATCAAGCTTAAAAGAGTTATTTGTTTCATTTAAAGTTCGATATCCACATGTAAAGTTAGGTTTTTCCAAGTTTTGTGTTTTAAGACCTAAATGGTGTGTTTTGCCAAACTCATCAGGAACCCATTCTGTGTGCATTTGTATCTACCATCAAAACATGAAGTTAATTCTCCTACCCGTTAAAATTGATTACCATGAACTATATAAATTTATTGTTTGTGATATGCAAAACAAAGAATGCATGTTACATCGATGTACACAATGTCCAAAAAATACATCTAAATTAGAAGAAAAGCTATTCGAACTAATAGGACAGTTTGAGGAAGAAGATACTATCGAATTTAACCAATGGGTTACTACTGATAGATCAGATTTAGTTATACAGCTTGTAAGCATACCAGATTATGTAAATATGGTGATGGAAAAACTAGTCAAGCTAACAGCACATTCATATATTTCTAAATGCCAATCTAAATATTTAAAAAATCTTAAAGAAGAACTGCCATCAAATAGTGCAATAGTTCTAGGAGATTTTGCAGAAAACTATAGTTTTGTTGTGCAGGATGAAGTACAAGGTTTTCATTGGAATAATCTTCAGTGCACACTTCATCCAGTAGTTGTGTACTATAAAGAAAATCAAGTGTTGCAATCCACTTCATATTGCATTATATCAGATGATAACAATCATGATGTACCAATGGTTTACGAGATACAAAAATCAATTATCAATAATCTAAAGCAAAAGATACCCAGCATTGTAAATGTGATCTACTTTTCTGATGGCTGTTCATCTCAATATAAAAACTGCAAAAATATTTTTAATCTATGTCAGCATAAATCAGACTTTGGAATAGATGTAAAATGGGTTTTCTTTGCAACCAGCCATGGAAAGCAACCTTGTGATGGTATAGGAGGAACAGTTAAACGGCTTGTAGCTAATGCTAGTTTGCAGAGAGTTTCTACAAATCAAATATTAAACTCACGTGATATGTTTACATATTGCACTTACAACATCAAAGGTATAAACTTTATTTATATTTCAAGTGAAAGTTTGATAGAAACAAGATTATTACAATCTGAACGATTTAAAAATGTAAAAACAATACCAGGAACAAGAGACTTTCATGAATTTATTCCTGTATGTCAAAATGAAGTTAAGATGAAATACTGCAGTGATGACACTATCCCTATCTTGACTTACAAGTTTAAAAATTGTGAGATGCAAAGTGATGTGCAAAGTTGATGTGGGATTTAAATTTATGCACCAACATGGCCCTTGAATCTTAAAAAACATTTGCTTGCTTCCTTTTAT
This sequence comes from Hydra viridissima, assembly GCF_058129835.1. Taxonomy (NCBI): domain Eukaryota; kingdom Metazoa; phylum Cnidaria; class Hydrozoa; order Anthoathecata; family Hydridae; genus Hydra; species Hydra viridissima. The sequence continues at coordinate 644,539 of NW_028324319.1, forward strand.
CAATTATTTTTTAGAATTGACAGTTTGCATATGTCTATGATATGTATATGACAATATTTTTTCATTTGTTAACAAATATTACCTAATTTTGTTTTATTTTACAGTCCAAAGAAAAACAAAGGAATATGTGAAGAAGTTCACTGATTTGAATATAAATTTGTCAATTCATAAAAACATGGAATTCAAAGAATTAATGTGTTTTGATATTTAAAATTGAGTTTATTTACGGACATGAATACTATTCATAGACATGTATGTCATGAATATTGCATTTTTATACCTAAGTGAAAATACCTCTTATTTTTGACTAGCTCTGAGTGAAAATGCCTGTTTTTAATATTTAAGTATTTTTAATTGAGTTTATTACATATGCATATTGTAGTTTTACACATAAGTAAGAACTCTTACTTTCTGGTTGTGCCTAAACATAAATACCTATCAATTTTCTGTCTCATTCTCAATATTCTTTCAATCAAAAATAAAAATTAAATTTTTTAGATTAGTGAGTCGAAAAACAACTCAATTTTTTTTTTTTTTTTAGGTATTTATATATACTTTAAGAATATGAAGTTTGGAAATATATAGATCATAACCTTTTCTGTAATTCCTCTTATAGTAAGCCTGTTTACTTTTAAATTTTATTAAAAATGCCAGTTTACTCTTTTTGATTTATTAATAAATATAAAAAATTATTATTTCTTAGTATAATTTTATGGTTTAGCATCTAATAATATGTGGAAAATTTCAAATTATGAAATAATATAGTTAAGGTAACAACGTATGTATTGACATTTTCTTGTTACTAAGGACGTTGCTAGGGGCGCATGATAAGTAAAAATGTTACAAAGTTTTGAATTTTAAACGAGCATAACTTTTAAAATATTCCGATTTGTTTAAAACAACTTTGTGGAATTCTTTTTAGCCTAGTTAAGTATCTTTGTTGAAAGAATTAAGTCATTTAGAGATAGTGGGTTATTTTTTTGAAATTTTGTTGTTGTTTTGACACGGAATTACCCAACTGCGGCAAAGTACAATCAGTTTGCTGTTTCTAACTCCTAAAAATGAATGAGCATTATTGCAAAATTTGTCATGCTCAAGGGAACTGAAAGAAAATATTAAAATGTTTTTAAGAGCTCTCTAAAATGCGTGCCAAGTAAGCTGATGAATTTAGGTAAGCTGACAAAAACTACATTCTTAAGAAAGAAGACAAATTGCTGTAACTTTATTCAACATAGAAAAGAATGATTAACAATTATTTACGAGAGTCAGCTTAACAAAACTTAAGCTCTGACTAATTTCAATACAAAAACCGTAACACATATAAATAGAAAACATTCAAACTTTTGCACCAATCAAATTGCATTTATAAAAAAAAAAACTAAAACACTGCGACAAGTTTACAAAAATAATTGTTGTATAAATTTTCTAATCATAAAAATGCAGATTTTCTTAATGTTTCGTATCACCTTACGCGCAATATTGTTTCTCGTTTTCAAATAGAATTTGATTTTAAAGCTGATGATGGAAGATAAGTTTGGAAAATATCATGAAAAATTAAAATGCAATATTATTAAAAAGTAAGAATAAAAATCAAGCACTCAGCTCAAACATTTACCCATTTTAACTTAACCAAATACAAAAAGAAAACACAGAAAACGACCTTTCAAATATATAATCTGTCCAATATATTATTTATTTTGCAAACGTCAACACTGATCTATAAATTGTCTACAAAATATTCTGCATAAAAATATTTGAATTAAAAAAAAAATTGAATTTAAATTATATTACAAAATGCTCTGCATTAAATTATAATTCTGCATTAATTATAATGCATTCTGCATTTGTTATTTTTGAACTATAAAATTGACAAAATCCATGATAAAAAACGAACAGTTAGTAAGAATGCAGTTAAAAACTCGTAATAATTTAAGAAAGTTAAGTGAGAGCCACTCGTTAATAAAAATGGTTTGATTAAAATGAGATGCTCCTCCATCTTAAGAGTCGAGGTATTTCTCAAGGATAAATCGTGTTAAAGCGAAATGTATTATAATATATTAACATATAATAAATTGGGTAGTTTTACAGCAAATTTATTGCATCCATCTTTAAAATGTTTCGGAAAATAAGTAAAAAATGCTCTCAGCGTTTTTAATCTTTAAGTTGTGAACATTTTGAAGGAGTGGATCACTTTAAACAGGAGATATGCTAAAAGAGTTGCTTATCACGAGCCTATAGAAAACTCAACGATTTATTTATCATTTTTTACAAATTTATATTTATAATTTTATATAGCTTTAAAAATTTTCATGTAAATATTGAAATGAATAATAATTTAATCACTTTATTATTTAATTTCACACTTTCTATTTTATATCCAGAAGTTTATTTTTATACTATTTATATACTATTTTATACTATTATTTATATTATTATACTTTTATACTAATTATATATTGATTTCTATTAGGATTGAGTTGCCGAGACACCATATGGGAAGCTATTTTATAGAATTCAAACAAGATTATGTATTCATAATGTAGATTCCAGGACTTCTTCTACAGTTTCGACAGTGGACTTGCCTTTAGTTTCTGATAACACGCAGCAAAACAAACCTGAGAGTATAAGTGATCCACCCATTACTATAAATGGCAGTAAATGATACTCATACCCTAAGAACTGACTGACCCATGGGGACAAAGCAGCACCAATAATATTTACAGTTGTACAAACACCAATACCTTTGGATCTGCACAAAAAACTATTTATTAAACGCATGAAAGTGTTTTCATAAAAGTAATAAACTTGTATCAAAGAAGCAATAGATTACCTTACAGAAGTTGGGAAAAGCTCAGTTGACCAAATATATATGGCGTTATAGGAAAGATTTACCAGGAGCTTTCCTGTCATACCTAACAAAATTCTTACCCATGCGTAAACTATAAAGCAAAAGTTGTTTAAAAAAGTAAAAAAACTTAAACTTGTTTAGAGTAGAAAAAAAATAAATTCTTAAAACAAATCTTATTGCTCAATAAATTTATTTCAACATAACAACTAACATATTATTAAAACATTATAGCAGTTAAAAGTAACATGAAAATATTAAAAAAAAAAAACAACAACAATTATTTTAACTTAAAATTTTGGGAATTTGAACCTACCTGGTTGTGAAGGAACAAATGCCAAAATTAAAAAAAGCAATCCTCCAAATACAGATGATAATATTGTTGTTCGTTTACGTCCAAAGCTTAAAAGCAGTAGTGTAATGAAAATATGTTATTTAAAATTGTTTTTAAAGAAAGAATTTTTTTATGTCATTTCAAAAATATATATTGATTACAAACTACATTAATGTATTAGTGAAAAACCAAGGTTACATGTCCAATATCAAGAACCAAAATCTCAATGGTTTTTAAACTGGATATTTCGATTTTAAACAATTTTTCATGTCAGGAGATTTTTATCACAAATTATTTTAAAGAATTTTTCATTTCATTTTATTTCTGCTTGTTTTTGAACCATTTTTTCTACTCATAAGAAACAGAGCACTAAAATTTTCATATTTTTAAATTCAATGAGAACTACTAAACTACAATGATTAATTAGTTCTAATGATTCAGTTAATATTTCAATTAAAATAAAAAAATATTCGAAGAAAAATTCAAGTAAAACAAATTATAATTTCAAATAAATATCTTTTGAAATATCCGGAAAAAAGGAAACTTAATGATAAATATCTCTATGTATCAGGTTCTCACTCAGATATCTTAGCTTAGGAATTCAGAAAGAGACTTATGTAGAAATTCAGACAGTAATTTATGACCCAGCAACAAAGAAAAACTCCAGGTTAAACTTGGATAACATCATAATTATCATTCTGGGTGCAATATGATACACATTTCACATTAAAAAATGTGGTAATATAAATATTGTGGGTGTGAGGTGGGTGGGTTTGATGGATCAAGAAATGTTTACCAGGGCCTTAAGCATTTTTTACCAGAAGTAAATTTCATTTTATACACCTGAAGAACATTTCATTTTATACACCTGAAGAACAAAAAAATCTAAGTACTAAAAAAAAAACTCTCAATATCTTCTTCAGTGTTCATAAATAAATAAAAAAAAGAAAAGAAAATAAAGCAAATAAAATACGGTATGATTGTTTTGAAAAATGTAAATACTAAAATATAATATATTTATAAAATAATAGTAAGAAATAAAATATATAATAATATATAAATATATATACATAAATATATAACAGTAATAAATAAAAAATTTCTTCTTCAGTGTTGAAATATCAGTAGATAAGGTAAGATTGTTTTGATAACCTTGAAAAATAAAGCTTGTAAAAAAAACTTTGAACATCATAAATAAAATCATAATCATTTAGTTTAATGCTTGAGCTATTTTTTGAATCATTCAAAGACTATTCAAATAACTTGTCATAAAAAGAAAGCTTGTTTTTATTTAATTCTTTTATCAATATTTCTAATATACTATCAAGGATTGTTAAGCTACAATAAATACTAATCATTTTTTTCACACATAAGAATGTCTTAGGAAACACAACTTCTCTAAAAGAGATGACCTGAGTTTAAACAAAAAATGGTCAAATATACTTTTTAATATAAATAACTTTTTCTTTCATCGATATATTTTTTTAAAAAGTAATATTCTGCTGTGGATATAAAAAGAAATCAAGAGAAATCAATTTTCATAAATGTATAAATAAAATGTATACACAAAACAAAGATGTCTTACTAATTACATAACCATAAAACCATCAAGTTTGCAGGAACATCTGCAAGGCTGACCAAGGCAAAGTCTGTGTAGAGATTCCCACTAAGTTTATCTGAAGAAATAGAGATGCCATAGTAAACTAGGCCAATGCACAACCTAACACAAAATGTAATATGATTTTTTTTTTTTTTTGTACGTCTGAAAGTTTGTTGTGAATCTAAGATTTTTTTTGTAGATTTAAGACTGCTTATCTGAGATTATATAACAATCAAGATCTGTAAATTTATCATTTATTTAAAATAGTAATAATAAATCGAAATAGTGATAATAAATCCATCTGAACATATAACCGATTTCTCATCTACTTTAACATTATAAATTGATTATAAAATTTATAAAAAAGATCATACATTAATCAAGAGAATTGCAAAAGAGCTACCATTTAATGTCTAGCATGACTTTTATTTGATAGCAAACAAATTTTATTTATAATTTTCTACCCACAAAACTATAAATACTTTACAGCCTCAGTTATTATGTTCAGATTGGGATAAAAAAAATTAAGGGCAGGAGAGATGATAATATTTACATTTTGAATAAAACGCAAACCAATCACTTGAGTTAACTGCATTGTTCATTTGTATTCAGAAAATGGTACAAACCTGTGGAGAAAAAAGATCATAAATCCTTTTGGGGAGGATTACTTGGGAGACAAAAGAAATACAAAGTTTGGCAAGCAAACTGTTAACCAACAACTTCTGTAATTATAATGAACAGCATAAATTTTGATGTTAGGAACAGTAAAGATAACTCATAGTGATTAAAAATTGAGATCTTAGCAAAAAAAAAAAGACTACCATTGATGGAAAAGCATATCTTCCTATTTTGCACCTCATTCTAGGCTTTGCTAAACATGTGGTCTTTCATAGGCTGGTGTTCATCCTTGAGTAGAAAAACCAGATGAAATAATCATCCAAGTTTATAGTGCAACTTCCAGTTTATGTGTTAACTTTTTTTTAATTTCTTTTTGATGAGGAGTGTGAACAAAAAAATCTTTATTCCTGATAAATTGGGGAAGTCCAAATATCTGATTCTAATTGAATTATTTGCACTGAGTTCAACTATGTAATAAACAAACTTTTCTGCATACACATTTGTCATTTGCATTGTTTTAAAAAATAGGGATAGTATCCTTTGAGCTGACCTAAAGGTGCAACCTATATGGAGTAAAAATAGACATTCCACTGTCCAAAAATGCAAACTTTAATATATAACTTTGATGGAGATAAATTGACTTTGTGGAGATAAATTGACATTGAAATTGTTGGAACAACTGTTTTCATGTCTTAAAATGTGAGTTAGAAAAATGCTTACTAAATCTGACCTGCTAACAGCATCCATTCAAAAAATGATAATTAGCTCAACATACCTTTGTTTATAATTTTTTTAGTTTAAAATATCATGTAAATACTTTGCTTGCTGAGTTATTGATATTTTAATATTCATTTTTATTAGTTTATAGCTTTGGCCCCAAAATATTTTTTCTAACTCTTAGGTCCCTTAGGGATAAATTTTATTTACAATACTTTTCAGTCAGACACACCAGCTGAGATTGGCATATAATGGCAAATATTTCTTAATGCTTGCTAGATTTTGATTTAATGTTCTCACTTTTCAATTATACTAAAAAAGTTCTTGTCTTCATTTTTTTTCTAAAGATGCTTGTCATTATATTCCACAATAAAGCTGACTAAGCTTTGGTCAGCTGAACCATGCTCAGGATGGCCAAGTCATTTTGGCCATGCTGTGGATGCCTGAATTATCTTTCATACCTGATCCAATGATGACTATAGTCCTGATATATTGCTTCAACCACTTGTTCACTAAACAGGCTGAAAGACATATCTTTGTGGCAACTAATATCCTTTAGGTAATGAAAGTCAGCATGGACTCTAAAAGCCCATTAGTAAAATTATTTTTCGACACTCATCCCTTTCAAATTATCAGCCATGGTAGGAAGTCTGCTGATTATCTAAAGATGCTAGTCAATGACTACATTTGCCCAAATAATTTCCAAGATCTGGAATGAATGGTCAGTAACACCCAAGAATTATGTGATTCCATTGGAAGAATCTGGATGGAACCAATTTAGCATTTAACAGTCATAAACTTCATCCTGATGTTAGACAACCTCATGTCAAGATGAACTCTAATGAGATCTTTTAATAAGAATGGTGGTGTGTTTGATTTTGGTCTTGTGCCAATGGGCTTGGGTATGATTCATTAGATGTTTATTTGTTCAATAGACATTACTCATACTAAAAATGCAACTTTTAACTGAGCACTAAAAATTGTTAGAGATAGCTCCTAACGTTGTAATTTTATTCATCATATTATCAGCTACTAGTTTTGCTATGAGTATTAGGCAGAGGTGATCCTCTAGTTGTCTTTACAAGGTACTCTTCCTTGTGATGAGACTAGCTTTTAGGGAATTACACTTGCTACAATAAGCTCAGCAGCTTTAGAACCTTTTGCAACTATATCCTTTAAATTTTTCTAACATGTGGACTGATTGCAGTTGTAAGGCAAACCTTAACCTTAAAGACTGAGGCATTCACTTTGATCAAATTCTTTTACTTATATTTAAACAATTGCCGGTTTGAATATTTAATGGTTTTGTAAGGTTACTTTCAATTTTTTGAAGCAGTACTTTTTCTTTATATAAATCAATTCTAGTCAGTTCACCAGTGGCACAGAATTTCAGCTAAAATTACAGAAATCATGATTATAATGCAATGGAACTTTTTCACTAAACTAATAATTCAGTCTACACAAGAGTATACAAATGCTGCAAACACAATTTTTAAAATATAATAATGTAATAATGTAAGTAATTAATTGTGCCCAAAGAAATTTGCTGCATTTTGCAATTTGCCTTCTTTTCCGGGTTTAAAGAGAATCCTCTCCTTGATTTAAAAATTAAAATGAATCAAAAACCATGCAATGTAATTGCATGATATTTATCTACTTTAACCATAGATTATATTAGATAAAATCATTGCTTATGTGCTAGTGCCAACATGAAAACATGGATGCTGCCAGTAGGTCGAATTCAACAAGTATTTTTCTAACTCATATTTAAAGACATGGAAACAGTAGTTTCAACAACCCAAATTCAAATTATTTCCACAGAAATCATAATTGGATTTCAAAGTTTTCATTTCTGGATAATGGAATGTGCCTAATTTCACCTACCATCAGGTGACACTTTTGGGTCAGCTCAAAGGGCGCTGTTACTATGTAGTTGCATGATTGTGTAATTCATTGCGCACAATGAATATGTAGTTCAATGACTATATATGGCTCGTTGTGCATAATTCATTGTGCACAATGAATTAAGAAATGATATTTAAATTGTAAAAGCGACTGAACGTCAGGATGAAATACATAACATATATAGAATGTATAGGTATGTGTGTAAAATTTTTAAACTATTCAAATATTTAATTATTATACATCTTTGTAAAGAGCTTTAAATCAGTATTACGATGGTGAAAATTTCATAAAAAACTAATGATTCCACTAAAAGTTATGCCCATTTAAGTGACAAAAATTCATTATAAGGAATGCTTAAGAAAACCGCAACCAACTTAAAAAATTAGCGTTCGGTTTACGGTGGTTTTATAATTGAACTTCATTGTTTAGTTTATAGCGCAATACTTTGCCTCGGTTATATTTTTATTCAACTAATAACAGAATATGGTTTTTTTTGTGTGTGTTTGTGTGTAGATCACGTTTTGAATACTTTAAAAAATCACCATTATTTTAAATAAAGTTTCATTTTTCTAAAAAAACAATTTTTTAATGAATAAAAAAGTCAAATACACAAAATGCTCATAATTGTGAATCCCCCCCCCCCCCCAACCTCTACAACAGAAGAATATTTGGTACCTTTACTGCGTGGAAAAATAGAATATGAGCGTGTCATTATTTTTTAATGAAATTTGGCAGGTACATAGAAAATAGATATATAAAATTGATCCAAAAGTTAGAAAAAAAACCCATCACTCCTTCAATGTCAATTCACTTCCAGAACAGGAATGAAGTTTTCAATAGCAATGAAATCACTAAAAAAGTTAGTAAGTGCAAAAAAAAAACAAATTACAGGAAACTTACAACACTCTACTTTTAAAATATTATCTAAGTCAATATAAAATTCTAAAAAAAAGACGATAAAAATCCATCAATACGACACCTACCTCGAGCACGCGGTGAAAAAATGGTCACAGATTTTATCTTTAAAATCGGTGCCGTAAATCGCAGATACGCACGTACCTAGAATGTAGTCGTCTTAATATTACAAGCTATTTCGGCCGTATGACACCAATGGCGAAAAAAAAAAAAAAAAACGGAAGAAACATACTACAACTTAGTCGGTAGAGTCGATATAGTATGAAGAGTCGGTAGAGTGGATATAGTATGAAGAGTCGTTAGAGTACGAAGAGTCGTTAGAGTACGAAGAGTCGGTAGAGTACGAAGAGTCGGTAGAGTACGAAGAGTTGGTAGAGTACGAAGAGCATGAAGAGTACAGTGATAGTGATGAAGAAAGTGCTTTAAGGTCAAAACCGGTTTTTGTTAGAAAGAGCGATCGTGTAACTATTCAAGAGCGTCTGCAAATGAGACAGGAAGAGTTTCCGAATAGATATGCAGACTTTTGTGATCTGGAGATCAAGGGGTGTTGTAATTGCGTCATTGTGTAATTCATTGCGCACAATGAATATGTAGTTCAATGACTATATATGGCTTGTTGTGCATAATTCATCATTGAATTATCAATTCTTATTAGCAGATCTTTGGCTCTTACTTTAAAAAGTTGGATCAAGATATAGAACTTTAAAGTTTTTTTTGGTTATCATGGGATGTAATGCTAGTAAACTATCTCTTTGGAAATAAATGTCTGAGAAATTTCGCTCCAATATAATTCATACAAAGTTTTTCTTGAAACCCAATATGATATGAAGGAAAGGTAAAAAGAAATATTTTGGATCAACTAATGGCTGAGATATATTTATTTGAATGGATATTTTTTACTTATTTGAAGTGCCACAATGAGTTGGCTAATTTTTAACTAAGTATGAGAAGGTCTTGTACAACTATGATAAAGAAGCCCTATCTTGTATATCCAAGCTGCATGCTCATAAGTAGTATATAGCAACCAGACAAGTTGGGCACCCATCTTTTACAACAAAGTTGATGTGCTTTCTTTGAAAGTGGTGTTGTTTTTTTTTTTTTTCATTAACAAACATCAATTAGCCATTCATAGCCTTAGATTTGTTAAGAATATTTTGAAATACTTCTCTTCAAATATTCAACCAAACAAATAGATATATGTATGCAGCAAAAAATCAACTTCCTAAAATCTATTTATTATTACAAAGTTTATACGTGGAAAATCATTTTTTATAATTGAATACAGCACAAAATATTAGTTAAATACATTGAATAAATGATTAGCTAAAAATGTGTTTAGTAGTTGAAAGGTCTATGAATTCAAAGAAGGTGGGAATAATGAAAAAAAAAATTATTTTAGCACACAGTAAAAAGTTCATACCAACTTAAAACCTGAACTAAAGTAGAGAGAAACATTTGCCATGGATAGAAAATGTATGTAAATGAACTTTTAAGCTTGTCTGATTCCACTGAACAATTTGAAAGACATATATCAGGCCATGGTTTCTTATTGCACTTTGCAACTCTATGAAGAATTATTTCAGCTTTGTATTTATTATTGTTTAGACGAAGCCATCTCACAGACTCAGGAACAAATCTGAATAGAAAAAAAAATTTATAAACCTAATATATACTCAGAAAATATTCATATAACAGTATACATATTAAAAGTGATAATTTACCCAAATTTTATCAATTATATTATTGTATTTAAATTATATCATAAAATTATATCATAGTTATATCAACATTACTCAAATAGACAAAAATAATAAATCTAGTAAATAAGAACAACACTTCAAATCTCTTATATGGACTCACTGGTAAGTAAAAATAAGTATCAAATATGGTGCAGTTAAAATCAACTCAAGAGTACGCCATTTCTGAATAAGCCATGCTTGCAATGACATTAAACATAATGCCATGTTAAATGAAAACCAAACAAGATTAGAATAACTTCTGTAACTTGGACCAACTAATTCTGTCATTAACACCCAAACAGCTAATGTTGCTCCACCTTGTAAAATTCCTGCTACAAATTGAATGGCTAAAAACACCCAGAAGTTTTTAACAAATGCACTGGCTAATGCAACTCCTACACATGTAAACCAAGCAGGGAATAAAAGACGTTTTCGACCAAATCTAGATAAAAAAGAAAAACTTTTATTTATTTAGTAAAAATGAATATAAAAAAGACATTAACAATACAATCTCACAAGGTCAAAGAAATATTTGCTAATACTTTATGTAAAACTTACTATCCTTGAAAGAGTTCTTGAAAACAACAATTTTTTTAATTCGGTACTTCCATATTTAAAAGAAAAGTGAAAGAGCTCCAGCACCCAAAATTTTTATAGTAAAAGCAATCAACATTTTCTAAAATTTGACATTAACAACTTATATTTTGTATATAACTTAAGTTCAAACTTTAATCAAAGTATTAAAAAATTATAAAAATTATACTTATCAGACACAATGCCTAGAAGTATGGAACCAACTGCACATCCTAACTCCGATGTACTGTAGACAACAGGAGTGAGAGCTTTTCTATCACAAACTAAATCCCACTAAAAGCAATTACAAATATAAATAATCAAACAATCACAATTTCATACACACACACACACACACACACACACACACACACACACACACACACACACACACACACATACATACACACACATACATACACACACACACACACACATACACACACACACACACACATACACACACACACACACACACACACACACACACACACACACACACATATATATATATATATATATATATATATATATATATATATATATATATATATATATATATATATATATATATATATATATACATATATATATATACAACTTTGTGATGATTCAGTAATTACTATAAATATTAGTTCAAAATATATAATTTTTGGCATTTTTATTGTTTTTCTACTAATTAATAATTAATCTAAGGTATCAATTTAAAATTTGAAATTTCAGGAAAATTTGTTCACTTATAAAATTTAGATATACCTCTGTTACTATTGAGAATTCTTTACTCTCAACAAATCTCCATGATTCTCTTTTCATAGAGCATCTTTCCTTGTAAAACTCATCATCTTCAGAAAACACACCTGTTCTGTTGCATTCAGGGTTCACATGAGAGCAAGTCCAAGGAGGATCAATTCCAATGAATGTAATTGATAGGTTTTGGTAGATGAGTGGTACCATTAGCAAACTAAGTAAAAAAACTAGTAATAGTTGATATCTACCAAACTCTCCAATATGTTTCAGTATCTCATCTACATCCATTTCTTTCAAAGATTCGGTATTCGGCGTATGTTTGGATATTAGATCATCATTACTATCATCGCCGCTAAAATCTGAAGAGGAGTATGTACCTTTTTCTTTAGTTGTTGCAGGTGTCTTTAAATCCACTGTCATATTTTTAGTCTAAAATAGATATATATCTTAGTACTTATATTTTTAGTAGTTATTAGTTGAATTTTGTTAAGTTAATTAGAAGTTTTGATTTCAAAATTAGAAAATCTTTTAACATTTTCATTTTGTTAATGAGGAAAAAAAAACTTCCAAGTTTAATGAACTATGAAATTACATCAAGTCACAACACGATTTTAAAAATCCAAAATCTCAACAAAAGAAGTTTTAAGTATGAAAGTACTTGGATTTAGCCTGCAAAAGGTTTAAAAGTATTAGAGAACAAAAGAATATAAATATTCAATTGCTGTCAATAGCTTCATACAGATAGGGTACTTTGATTAGAACAGGGGCCTATCCTATAAGGCTTGTTAAGCAAACGCAAAGTAATAGGAATACATAGACAATTTTGCTTTAATTAAAATTTTGCGTAATTATGCAATTTTCAATACCGCAATCCTATAAAAAATGAGTAGAGTTAAGGTGAGTTTCCACTCATCCGTTTTTGCTACGGGAAAGGGAAAGGGAAGGGAAAATGAATCACGCGAGCGTGCGCAGTTTGTAGTTTAGTTTTGAAAATTAATCACTGCGCATGCTCAAGTTATTAATTTTCCCATCCCTTTCCCTTTCCCGTAGCAAAAACGGATGAGTGGAAACTCACCTTAAAATCGGGTCAAACCGATCACATAATTTTTTCGATCACTGATTGAAAAATTTAAATAAAACCGGAACTGATAGAATATTTAAAAAATAAAAACACCTTAAGAAAGAATATCATCTCCTCTATTCAGATAAGTCAAAATAAAATCCAAGTCTTGAAACAAATTTATTCTGATTTAACAAATCTGATTTAACATCATTAGCATCATTTTTTAAGATCAACACCGTTTATATTTGCTACTTTTAAATCAAAATGTTACTAATAAAATTTTTACTATTTAAAAATTTATGCAAGTTAAAGCTGTTAAAAATAGATAAGTTTCTAATAGTCGCCATAATTGTGCTGTATATGACACACTTATGGTTATTTAGCTCATAAAAACACCCAGACACCACAACCACGCATACTTAATTATAACAACAAAATAATTTTAAAGTAAACTTCTCCCGATCACCACATAATCACAGTGTTTGAATAAGGGATTTGTCATTCTACAAAACAAGGGGCAAATTAAAAAAACAAAAAAAACAAGGGGGTTGAATGCTAAAGTGTTTTGTAATAAAAGTTTTTTTTGATTCATTTTTGTAAATACAGAAGCTCTCAATCCTTCGTTTTGTAGAGTAACGGGCGCCTGTTGTTAGGTCTTTCATATCTTATATTGCAATCAATCGTGAGCTTGCTCTTCTATAAACTTATCACTTTGATAAAAGTTTCTACTTCAAGTTGATGGATTTTTAAATAGTTAAAAGTTAAATAATGCTTCTCACCCAATGCTTACTTTTAGAAAAATGTCAAAAATATTGTTAAAATACTTAGTATTCAGTGAAATTATGTAGCTCTACGTATTTCGAGGACAAAACTTTTTGTTTACAAAAGTAGACATCTGTGGTTTAAGGAAAAATCACGAACCTTTGCGCACATCACTTTGCAAAATTAATCTTTGGTTAAAATTTTGCTTCATTATACAAAATTAAGAATTTGCATCAGATTTATTTAGGTGAGAATTTTTGCGCAATTTACTAAAAAATTCTGCATAATTTTGTTTATAAGATTGCAGTTTACGGAAATTTTTTTTGAGTAAGAAAAAAGCTGCTTTTTTGCATAAATTACGCCTTTTTCAGCTTTATAGGATAGGCCCCAGGTTATAAGAAATTAGCTTTTTGTTTACATCTTTGACACTCGGAGAGTGGTGCGCTAAAAACATGTTTTTCAATCTGGCGTATAAAGAGTGTTTTTGAAAAAAGTACTTGTTTTTCGAGTGTTTCCCAATCAATCAAACAAATCAATATTTTTCGTGTAAAGGATGTTACAAAAACACAGCTCTTTGCAAATAGTAAGTCACTAATAAAATGAAATGACCTAAATAAGATAAAGAAAAGACAAGAGAAAAACATAAGAAATAAACTAGTCACATAGTAAAAGTAGAACTTGACAAAAATTTACAAGTAACACTTATAAAACAGACTTTTAAAAGAGTTAAAATATAGGTCAAATGCATGTATTTTTTTTTTATAAGCATATGAAATTTTTGAAACAAGCTCGGGTATGCTTAAGCAAAAATTTAAAACAGACTCAAAAATATGCTTAAGCTTAAGCATATTTATAATAAAATATGCTTATTTCAATACTTTCTTAAAGTGTGCGCGTTATTAAAGGTTAATGGGTTTAAAAAAATAAAAAGTTGACTTATGCTCCGTATTTACTTTGGTTTTAATGTAGCTGAATTAATGTTATAGTGTAATAATAAAAAATAAAACATATATACTATTTACAAATGTTATCAATGAAATCAAAGATATGAACTTCGCATTCCTTCTCGTCCGGACCAATAAAGGTGTCATCTGGAAGAATTTCGTTTGCACTTTCGTTTATAGCATCATCTACCTCCACCGGTTGAATATCATACCCTGATTTCTTATGGGTTAATCACTACCAGGATCAATGATGGATGGTGGGGGCACTTTGTAACTATCAAGGCCCTCTGGTTTAACAAGTGAATTTTCTGAGCCATTAAACATCCAGTCATCGTCCAACATTTCTTTCTTTGCTTGTCATACTTTGAAGTGTTTAAAGCTTTCCAGGCTTCCCCTGCCCAATGTGTAATCAGAATTTGTTTCTCTTTTGCAGTGTAGGGCATTCCATTACTGAACCATCTATCAGAATGATTATCTCTATCGAGCCATTTTTGATGTTCAATGGCAATAAGACTTTTCAGAGTGGCAGCATATCCTGTGTCAACTGGTTGCCACAGGTCAGTGGCACTTGGTAGACCGTACCAGAGAAGTCCTATAGCAGCCAGAGCATCTTTAAAATCCTCCTGCATCTGTCCCTTCATATTGTCCAGCAAAAGAACAAATTTATCACGCTTTTGTTCTTTTAAATTGAAGAAGTGTTTTGTCACACCAGGGCTTACAAACGTTTTGGTCTAACCAAGCATTTTGTTGGATCTAAATATAAATATCTTTGTGCCACGCTAACTTTTCGTCTTTTAAAATGCGTTTTCCTTGACCTATGAAAATGATGACTAGCTTTGGTTGATCTCCTTCTGGCCGAAACATAATTTGAAGGGAATATTGCCTTTTTTCCAATCCATAGCCGGGTTGTGAGATCCATGTATTATGTGCTGCACCTTGACCCTTGGGTACATACTCGTAAGTTTTCTTACCATGAACAACAAAGGGAAGTGGGCTCTGGTCAACATTGACCATTTGTCCAGGTTGGTACCGTCCCCATTTTTTGTCGTAACTTGGATCTTTAGAACCTGTTCTGATACACTTTCCTCTGTATGTCGCATGCCATTTCTGTAATAATCGTTCCATTTCTTTCTTATGTTTCCTTTTGTTTCTTTGTTTTGATCTCATTTTTAACTCTTTTTTTTTGTAAAAATCAAACTATAACATGAAGTTTTATTTCCACGTTTGGATCAATGTTTAATTGTATATTTCTAGGTTTACTCCAAAGCCAGGAAAAGTTAACAATATGACCTTTCGATCTGACTTGTAAAAATTCTTTGTGAATAACTTCGTATAGTTCAAGATATTTTGTGGAACGTCTTCCCTTCAGAAACAATTTACGTTGGGATGATTCGGAATCTTTAATAAGAGTTTCTTTTTTTTTTAAGCCATCGCGATATCTGACTTTGTGTTACACCAAACGACTCTGCTATAGTTTCTTGAATTGCCTCATAACCATAGGCGTTAATTGCTTCTGCTTTAAAGGCAGCAGTATATTGGTAGCGTTTCTTACCAGCTCATTTGCGAGACTCTTCACTTTTTTTCATTGCATTAACAACTTTGTTGGCTATGTTATTGAGCACATCTTTCACTGCTAGAGTGATAAGTTCTTCGTTACTTTGAAGAACTTGTGATTGTGAATGTTCACAATCTTGTTTGCTAATTCCGTGAATAACTTTAACATGAAAAGCTAGTCCTTGTTGGCTTTTAAATAATTTTTTGCAATGTTTGCATTCAACACTAGTTTCAACAACTTCTAACGGCAATCGGATTGCACTCATTTCTCCTCTGTGCATAACATTTTTTGTGAAACCAAACGCTGCCAATATAGGCTGCTTTCTCTTTATTCTGTTTGACACTACTATTACAATTTTAACAGTATCTGAAAATAAAACTTAGATATAAAATAAATATTTTAAATATGGTATTAAATGAACTACACATTAAAAGCGAGAGAGAGAGAGAGAAAAAAGAGAGAAATAAAACACTTCAGAGCGACACTTAAACTTAATGTTTTTATGTTCAAGTACTGAGGTTTAGGTTTTGCAACACAATGACTTCATTACTTCATAAAGTCGTTTCATTGCAAAACATAAACTTTTATTTTTGTTGTTTTTGTTGTTGAACTTAGAAATATATATATTTAAAATTTTTAACTAAATAAAATTTGAATTTTTTAAATAATTTATCGAGGCTCAGGAATATGCTTACATAAGCTTATTTTTTTTTTCAAATCTGAGCCTTAAAGTGCTTATAAGTGTTATGCTTATAAAAAAAAAACGTAGTTATTATAATGAATTCAAATATACATACGCATATACACATATATGCAAAAAAGAAGTTACAAAATGTACATAAACATAAAGAAAACAGTTATAAAGGTAGAGAATAAAGTTAAGCGTAACCTTTTGGTAGAAATGATGGAGTGACTTTGAGAACAGATTCTTGGATCAAAGGATAAAATCTGTTTTTAGGGTGTACGAAAGGGTGTTCCAAGAAAGGATATACTGGTATGTAAAGGATTTTATTCCATGTTCAGCTGTCTGTTTTGTGGGATGGTTAAGTTGTTATTCCATGTTTAGCTGTCTGTTTTTGTGGGATGGTTAAGTTGTGACTGATTTTAGGATATGCTCACACGTTGACTTAATGTTAAAGTAGTTATAAAAGATGGTAGGAAGGAGGCCGTGTTGTTGATCCCAGACAAATGAACAATTTAGGAACTGGATTAAATCATAGAAACGAAGAACTTTGGATGTAAGATACAGGATGTCAGTAGGGAAGTTTCTTGGGCAGAAACTAATTATTCGTATTGCTCTACTTTGAAGCAAAACGATTTAAGAAAGACAGAGGCTTTTAGATTGTCCCCAAACTTGGTATGCATATTGCAAATGTAAACCAAAAATTGAGTTCGTGATTTTTCCTTAAACCACAGATATCTACTTTCAGAGTTGTTATTTGTCCAATATGTCCAAGACAAATTTTCTGCCGACATAAAATATGTCAGAAATATTTTTCTGCCTACCAACTTTGACATAATTTTATGTCTAAAACATTTTCTGCCGACATAAAATATGTCCGAAATATTTTTCTACCTACTAACTTTGACATAGTTTTATGTCTAATTTGAGAGTAAGGTTATTTATTTGTGTTTTTAATGAAAAATTCCCACTTATCACAACATCAAGATAAGTTATGTTACAAGACAAAGGCAGCTTTTGGCCTCTTTTTCTAAAGTTCAAGTATTTTGGAAGATTCTTGTTAGTTTTTTTAGAAAAGTTTGTATATTGCGTCATAAAATATTACCATTTCTATTTTTTTAGTATTCAATGAGATTTTATTTGCTCGGAGCCATTGAACAAGACTGACCATATCCTCATTAATATATTTATTTAGTTTTTTTGAGAGAGTTTGTCATTAACTGAAGATTAGTATCATCAGCAAAATGATTCGCATTTGAATGTTTAGTAGAAAGATGAAGATCATTGATATAGATAATAAAGAGAAGAGGACCTAATATGGATCAGTGAGGAATGCCAATGCAAACGCTTTTAATGTCTGAGAAGGTGCCATTTAAAGAAACAAATTGTTGACGATTAGAAAGGCATGATTTAAACGATTGCAAGGTTTTGCCACGAACACCATAATAGTTAAGCTTTGATAGGAGAATATCTTAGTTTACGGTGTCAAAAGCTTTTTGAAAATCAATGAAAACCCCGCAAGCAAATTTTCCATTATCAAGAACAACTCATATACTTTCTGTAATTTCGATAAGAGCATGAGCTGTAGAATGCCAATGCTTATATAAATACCAATTTGGTTTACAAAAACCAAACTGGGGTTTATACAAACATTGATTTTGGTTAAGGAAATCGTATAACTTATCATGCATTACTTTTTCAAAGATTTTGCTTTAATTAGAAAGAAGAGAAATCGAACCATAGTTGGTGCAGTCCACCGTAGATCTTTTTTTGTGGACATAATCGTAGCTTACAAAACCTTCGGGCAATTGAAAGTGGAGTTTGTCAGGCAAACTCACTCATTGGAATATTGTCTACAGGATTTAAATAAACGTCATATTCGGACAATATTTTTGGCATGGAGGGAGGATGAGGATGAGGAGGGCATGTGGAATAACTTGGGTCAGCTTGAAGACATTAGGAAATATTTCTTTACGAAATGATTTTTTTAAGATGATACTTAGTGGTTTGCATAGAATTTTTGACACCAGTTTAAGATGTTTTGTTGGAAGGCTGCTCGGTCCAACACTCCTACCTTCTATGATAGTGGAATTTACATAGCCGAGGGTTTCCTCTTTCGTTATTGGGTGTAGATAAAAATTGTTGCTATTAGGATTGGTCAGATACTTTTGAAAGTTGGTTCTAGAATTCGGAATTCTGTCAGATAATTTTGAAGCAATCGTAATAAAAAAATTGTTGAAATTATTAGAGATAGCTTTAGGACAAGTTTCACATTTTTTGTTAATGAGTATGCTTGTTGGGTAGTAACTTTTATTTGGCTTTCCATTTATCAACTCTTTTACACCTTTCCAAGTGTTTTTTATATTAATGTGGCTAAAAAAGTTTGTGTAATACTCCTTTTTGCTATAAGGTTGCTTATCCTATTACAACATTTTTCAAATTTTATAAAAAGTAAATTTTTCTTTCTACAGTCTTTTGATTTTACATATTTTTTATGAAGTTTATTTTTAACTGTTTTTTAATTTGAGAGTGCCTTTCGTTAAGCAAGGTTTATTATGATAAGTTATTTGATTTTTTGTCAATTTTTAGTAAGGGGCATGTTTGGTCAAAACAGAATCAAAAATTTCGATTAACTTTTTAATGGAATGACTGACATCATTTTTTACTTTTATAAAGTCATCCCATTCAACATTTGAAATATCTTAGATAAATTCAGTTTTTTTAAAGTTTAGGCTCCGGTGAAGTTTGTGTTATGGAATGCGGCATTATTATAAACTGAGCAAGATGATCAGATATTGAAGCCGTAAGATTGTCTGAGATTATGTTATCAACCACTGTTTCAGAATGAGTGGTTATGTGTTTAGTCTGCATAATAAAAGGAAAGAGAATTTGAAACCATTTATTCTAAAAAATGTGAAGCCTCATTGGATGTATTGTATTTGATTAAGTCAACGTTGAAATCTCCCATTAACATAAACTTTTTTTATCTAAACTAATTTTTTCAAGAAGAGGATTTTGGTAGTGATCAACAAATTCAGTTGGACACATTGTTGGGTGAGGATATAAACAACCAACTATTAAGTTGCTTTTTTTAGCATTTATTACTTCAATAAATATAGATTCGAGTTCTTTACTTTTAACCAGGATCAAGTCAGTTTTAGCTTTAAAGTTTAAAGTAGACTTAATATACACCCTTTTTAGTGTGTGAACAGATACATAACCGTCTAATTCAACATTTTTTATAGACACATTTTTATCGTACAGGTTAGATTCAGTTATCCAATAATATCAGGCATATTGTTAAAAGATTCTAATAGTCTTTTAAAATTGTCAATATGATATGGTAGTGAAATAATGTTTATATGAAGATAACTATCAGAATTTCGGGACAACTTATTGAACCCAGGAACATCTGCATACTTGAATTTGATTGAAGTGTAAGATAAGTCATTGAGGTTTCCAAAAAGTTCTTTCAAATTTGGATTATCAGATAGATTTTTTACGAGGTTAAGTTTCAGTGACTTTTCAGTAAGTGTTGTATATAACTCAAGATCAGAAATATAAGAAAAAGGAAGAATACCAGGCAGTACCAGGTATTTAAAGTTTTTTTTTTTTTTTTCATATGTCAACTTGATTACATTTTATGTGAATTCACTTGACACTTAGATCGCATTGGATAGCAGAGTGATTTTTAGCTACCGCCTCAAGCCCACAAGGTTGTTTCAATACCGTCATTAAAAAGTTACGGAAAAAAAATGATAAAAAAATTTTAATATAAACAAACCTAAGAAGTGAAAAAAAATCTAAGTGAGTTGCATAAAAAAGAAAATCAAGAAAAATATATGTATACTATGTATATATATGTATATATAAGCATATTATCTAAGAATGAAAATAACATATCAACTTTGCTAATTAATTATCATTATTTAAGTTTATATAAGAAAATATAATCTTAACTAATATAAAACATTTAGATAACAACTTTTCATGCTTTGACTTACTTTTTCATTGACAGCAGTTAAATTTTTTCTTCATTTTTAACAGTTTTCTTTGTGTTTTCTTGTTTTGGCTTCTTGTTTTCTCTAATTTTTAATGTAAAAATGGTATTGATATTAACTTTTTCTTCTTCTAATTTTTTAATTTTACAATTTTATATTCTGATTTTCAATAGAAATATTTTTTCCTGTCTTTTTTGAGATTTTCATGCTTTTTTAATAAAAAATACTTTTTGAAATACCTTGATTTCTTTGTTTACTTTTTCGTTTTTCTTTTCCATTTTTTCGAAATCTTAATGAAGGAAACCAGTGGGAAAGCAAAGGTTATTAACAAGGCCTGCACCAACTTTTTTTTAAAACACGGACTGTAAAATCGTGTCTCTAAACAGTAGTTAATTTGCCCACATCAAGTTTTAGGGGTTCAAACACACGTTATTTTTGGGTTTTTCACTTTTTTCGTCATATTGCTTTCAGAAATAACTCAGCAGAGAAATTTTTTAAATAGCAAATTTTTAACCCATATCATTATGAAACACTATTATCAATGTAAAAATATATCAATTTTTAACCTATGCAAAGTGAAAATTGTTTTAACTATATTATTTCAACTAACA
Source organism: Hydra viridissima (assembly GCF_058129835.1). Classification (NCBI taxonomy): domain Eukaryota; kingdom Metazoa; phylum Cnidaria; class Hydrozoa; order Anthoathecata; family Hydridae; genus Hydra; species Hydra viridissima. Next base: position 666,150 of record NW_028324319.1, read on the forward strand.
TGATGAAACGATTGTTTTTGTAAGCGATGTTCTATTAAGTTCTATTTATAACTTTTATAATATATAGTAACCATATCTTAAGATAACTATTTAATTAAATATAATAATATAAGATATGACTTCAGAAAAGACCTATTTTCAAGAAGATTGGTTACAACACCATATTTATAAAGATTGGTTAGTTCCTGATGATTATGCAAAAACTAAAGCTCATTGCAAAAGATGTAAAAAATCGTTTGAATTGTTTAATATGGGTATTTAGGCTGTTAAAAGTCATGCTGCAGGTATTTATATAAACTTTTTTAACCTGAGAGTGAAAATTAAAAAGAAATAATGTTTGATTAGTTCTTGATTTTTTATTATAATCTCAGTTATTAATAGATTGTAATCAACCTTGTGGTTGCTGTTATTGTTTTCACATAACTATTTCAAGTTTTGCAAGTTAAACTGACTGTGAAAAAAAAGATAACATTAAAATGTGACACATTTTTGAAAGCTAAATGTTTAATCTTCAATTATGTTATTTTAGGTAAAAAGCATCAATCTGCTGCAAAGCCTGTTAGCTGTTTCTTTGTTAATGGAAAAGAGTTGCAAGCCGAGTCACTTAAACGTGAAGAAAAAAATACGACATTTTCCACCAAAAAACAAACAACTATCGATTCCTCAATTAAATCACCCTTATCAACTAACGCTGAGATCATATGGGCACTGAAATCTACAATGAGCTGCTACTCTAATAATTCATGTGCAAATTTAAACAGCACTTTTAAAAAGATGTTTCCTGACAGCAAGGTAGCAGAAGATTTCACCATGAGTTCCTCAAAAGTATCATACATTGTTAACCATGGACTAGCGCCATACTTCAAGATACTCTTAGAAGAAGAAATCACAAAATCAGATTGTTACATCGTATCTTTTGATGAGAGTTTGAACGACATAACCCAAACATGTCAAATGGACCTACTCGTTCGACATTGGGATGTCAATGACAAAGTCAAAATACGATATTGGACATTAGCTTTTCTTGGTCATTCTACAGCTTCTGACCTTCTTACTCATTTCAACAAAAACTCATCGAAATTTGATTCAAGTAAAATGTTTCAAGTTTCCATGGATGGACCCTCTACAAATTGGAAATTTCTCAATGATCTAAATAAACACAGAAAGAACAACGAGATGCCACAGCTTATAAATATTGGAAGTTGCTCCTTGCATGTAATTCATGGTACCTTTAAAGCAGCTATTGAATCAACCACATGGAGTATTAAAGAAATTCTGAAAGGGTGTTGGCAAATTCTTGATGACAGCCCGGCTAGGCGCCAATATTATGAAACAGTCACAGATGCAAAAAAATACCCTCTTTTCTTTTGTGAAACAAGGTGGGTTGAAAGCAAATCTGTTGCAGATCGTGGCATTGAAATCTGGCCTAATATATGCAAGTTAATTGAGTTTTGGGAAAAGTTACCATCTTCAAAGCATTATTATTATTATTATTATTGTTATTGTTATTGTTATTAATATTATTATTATTATTATTATTATTATTATTATTATTATTATTATTATTATTATTATTATTATTGTTATTATTATTATTATTATTATTGTTATTATTATTATTATTATTATTATTATTATTATTATTATTATTATTATTATTGTTATTATTATTATTATTATTATTATTATTATTATTATTATTATTATTATTATTATTATTATTATTATTATTATTGTTATTATTATTATTATTATTATTATTATTATTATTATTATTATTATTATTATTATTATTATTGTTATTATTATTATTATTATTATTATTATTATTATTATTATTATTATTATTATTATTATTATTATTATTATTATTATATGTATGTATGTATGTATGTATGTATGTATGTATATATTATATATAGAGATATATTATACATATATATGTATATATGGCAAAATAATACTATTTTGGTAAATTGAAGGTGGTACACAACTGAAAGCAAGTTTTTTTTTTAAATAATCAAAATTCTGATTTTTCTTTTTTGATGAGAATAAATTTATATTAAAATAAAATAAAAAAAAGCTTTTTTTTTTTTTTTTTTTTAATTTGCAACACATTTTTGGCCATCCATAATGGCCAAAAATGTGTTGTAAAACACGTGTTTTTAGTAATTCTGCAAAACCTAATAACTTGATTTTGCCTCAACAACTCAAACTAAAATATTGAACATAGTTTCCTAGCCATATTTCACCCTACTTGACTGTGGCATTTTTTGTGATTAAAGTTATTTTACAAAATATTGCATTTCTAACAAAATCACCTTAACAGTAAGTACTACTGTTGTAAGCTATAAAATTAGACTCTTTAGTTACAAGTTCTAAACCATTCAGTGACGGAGAAAGATTACTTAAATTTAAAATTATTCACACCCCTTCCCTCCTCAATGCATTTTTTGTGCATTTAGTCCGAAAATTTTACCCTTTTAAAGAAGTCGGCAATGTAGACCTTTTAGACCAGTCGGTCGTCGAATTTCAAAAAACAAGAACCTTTTTTTTTACTAAGCAAAAAATTTATTTCCATCCCACCACGTGACACCTACTAGCGCAATCATTGAATACTGGTGTTTTTTCCAGACTGGAAAAGAAAATAAAGACTGGAAAGAAAACAACTTGTCATTAATTAAGCTGTTTGTAAAAAAGTTCATCAGATAAACAAAAAAAATACAAGTGTTTTAAATTACTAAGAATTATAAGTGAAAACAAGTTTCAGTTCATTTCGAACACTTTTAACAAAATATTATTTGATAAAGAAATGTTTTTTATTATTTGTTTTCTTTAATAAAACTAACTGCTTCAATAAGCTCGGCGCAAGCCGGTTCCGTAGCCCCGTATCTATCAAATTGGTTGAACTAAATAGCCATTCTGATGGCACCAATGTCGCTGGAACTGAAAGTATTACCCGTGCAAATTGTGTCAAAACCGGGAACAATTTTTGATTAGCTTGGAAAAATTCGATGGCACTATTTTTCGTAGCTCTGAAAGTATTGCAGACTGTAATCGCTTATTTCTTTTTCAAGTTTATCATTTTTTTTCAATTAAATTATAACATGGTTTATATGTTACTAATTCAATTAAGTTGATTGGCTTTCGTCTTTTGTTGTTAACTAAAGTATTAGTATTTGCAAACGGTGGCGTTGACGATTGCTGAAATGTTTTTATGGTATTGTCAGTTGAGGTGTTTGATGAGTTTAAAGTGTTATTTAAACAATTTGTTTCAATTGTTATATCGATTTCTTCGGATTCATTTAGATGCATTTCATACAATGTTTTTATAAACATTTCTGCCTTTGTAATGCATTCATGTCTATAGACATCGCTTTTGATAAACTCAAATTTGCAAAATTTGAAATCAAGAAAAAAAGCTATCAAGAAAAAAAATCATTAGCAAAAAATGCATTTAAAACGCCCTTTTAGAGACCTTAACGATTCCTTTTGAAAAAGTCTTAACTAGTTCTGTAAAAATGGGTTGAGATTCAAGTATTCCATTTAGTTGAGAATACAATGTTGGAAACAGAAATGTTACTGTAACATATTTCTTTCCGCTAAAAAAGTTTTTGTTAGCTCTTTAATTGGGTGAAACAAATCACATAAATCCTCCAGCACCTTAAGTTCATTAGCAGTGGGAAGAGAGTCTTTTATATTTTGGTATTAGATGCTTATCATATCCAACGCATTTTTATTAGTTAATATAGATTCAATCATATCGAATTGGCTATTCCAGCGAATAGCTATAACCTGTACTAACTTTATTTTAGTTTCATATCGAAGTGTTTCTTGAACTTCTCTTAACTTTTTTTGTAACATCTCTGAATGCTTAAATAAATCAACTATGTGCCTGCAGGATGAAATTACCTTGGCGATTTCCAATTTGCCTTCGTTAATTTTTTTAATTTCTTTAACTTCACTTTCCGTAATTTCTTTATTAATTAATTTTCCATTTCCGTCGTAATCTGTTACTTCGTAACGCCCTGACCCATTATTTAATTTTTTTACTTTCATATCTCTCGTGTTAAGAAGATCGTTAACCACAAGATTCAAACGATGACCAGCACATGGAATATTAAGAACATTATCATCAAATTTATTTACTGCAGAGAAAATGTTTGCACCAGAGTCAGTAACCAGTGCAAAGATCTTATTACTGATTGACCATTCACTGAAGATTTCGTTTAACGTATTAAATAAATATTCAGCTGTTTTCACTTCAGACACAAACCTAAGATCCAGGTTTCGGTCAACCAGAATCATATTTTTGTTAACAAAATGACAAGTCACACCAAGGTAGCTGTTTTTACTCAATGATGACCAACCATCACAAAAAGTTGTAATGAAATGATATCTCTTCAATTCTAGCATTAAAATTGATTTCAGATTTTGTCCGTAATTGATGGAATTAATTTCTTGCTCGCCGTATTTATGCATGGCATTTTGTAGCTTTTGTTTAACTCACTAAATTTACAAAATCTGGATGACGTACTATTGAAATCGGCTGATTAGTACCAACAATAAAGTTCACCAATAACTTGTTTAATTTTTTATGACCAGTCTCTTCAAAACCATACTCACTACCGCTCTCAATATCGGATATATCGTCATCGTTGAGTAAGATTGTTGATTTTTTAGATAATTTTGAACTAATGCAATGATCAATTGATAAATGGGATTGCATTGAACTAGTCAAACTGTTGTAAGGTAGAATCTTGAAACATATGATGAATTTTGTTTGATTCTTTTGGTCTATTTCGAAATATGTTCAAACGAAGCTTCGTTTTCTTATTCCTTTCTTATTAAAAATAACGAACTTATTTCTTTTTTGACATGTTTATTCAAACTAAAAAGCAAGCAGTTTTTTTACTCGCACGCATACAACAAATATTAATAAATTAGTAACATATGTTATTAGCAAATTTGTAACACATGTTCTTCACTTAGGTTACCTAGCGATTAAGAAGGTTATTATATGCTAGAGTGCTAGTAGTGTAGACTAGTGCATACTAGAGTCTCTAGTAGTGCAGCAGATTAGCATAAGAATTGTGCAAGAGTGGATAAAAGCATAAAACTTTTTTTAGATGTAGAAAATAAGTATCCAATGTATTTAAAATATGGTGGCACGTCCAGTTTTCCCAAAAAGGTATGGTAAATGAGCTGGAGAAAAGAAAAAGAATAATGACGTCACTTTTACGTCACTTTTTCACGGAATATTTTTTTTTAGTAACATTTTTTTTTTTTTTTAGTTTTTTTTTTTTTTTTTTAATTTTTTTAAAATTAATTAATTAGTAGTTAATTAATTAGTAATTAGTTTCTAAATTAATTAGCTTGAAATTGTTTCAAACTTACCGAAACAAAAATAGAGTTTCAAAAACTTTTTTTTTTTTTAATCGAAAATTCAACTTTTACTTCTGTGAACAACCTTACCCTACTCTTTCTAGCCCTCCCAGATTAAATAAGCTGTCTACGGCCATGATTGAGGATCGAAATAGTCTTAAACTTTGTAGACAGCCATTATCCGATATTAGTAATTACTTATAATTCCATTTGTTTTCTCAACTTTTACAAATTTAGTAATTTTCGTTCTAATAAATTAACTTCATTCGATTGCATTCAACCGACTAACACGATTGTTAACTCAGACAACGATTTTATATTATTTTAAAAACGATTATCAAAACAACATTTTCATACCATAAGGAAAAACAGGACACTGTTTGATTTGCAATTTTTGATCAATGTCAACGTTAATAATCAGGTTCGAAACATTCAAATTAAAGAAAAGGAACGGCTATAACATGAAGAACAAAATGAATAAAAAGAAAATAAAAAGAAATAAAAGAAAAGAAAAGAAAAAGAATACAAAACTTTTTTTTTGACTAAAGGTGAATATATAATTTACCGCGAAAGTTACTTGTGATGGAAGAAAATGGCGGAAATGGTTGAGCATTGATATTTCAAGTTGAAATGTCGTTTATACGAGAAATTCATATCCTTTGTAAACAATATAATATGGAGATTTAGCATGATCCATTATAATGGATAATTATCTACGACGAATCACAATAGCGTTTATATAGAAACGTCTATGGCGACCTATTTTTGTTTCAAAATATACTACAAGAAAATCAAGTAAATTTGGTTTGGAAAAGAAAAAAATGTTGATATTTTGAGAAAAATAATAATCTTTAATAGTATTAACCTCTTGTGACACCAAACAACGAACCAAATGAACAACCTACGGCAGTTCCACAAAATCAAAACATACCGCAAAATTTGTTTCAATTGAAAGTAAGAGTTCCCTTAGAAATAAGTGCTTCAAAAGTATAGAAAATAATTTCACTGGAACAATTTTATCTTGATCATTTAGACATCTCAACCACATTGTTGCAAAATGAAATATGAAATGAAACTCGATTAATTTCTAACAACACGCGCATTGAGATTCTTAGACCGTTTTTAAAAGTATTTTCACAACTCTGCAAATGAAAAAAGTGGGGACAGAATTTACTTTAAAAAAAATTATGCCAGGCCAAAAGATGCGTATCTACAGGGCCACATTGTGGATATGGAATATCCACTGATTGAAATTATTAATAACTTTTTAAGTTATAATGTAGAACCGATAGTGAACAAAATAGAATTCAAAAGAAACGGTGACACTTTTTTAGCTTTAATGGCATCCTCTTTAAATAGCAATTCCAAACGGATTGTGATTAAAACTCTACAAACATTTGGTGCTAATCAATTATTGGAAATATTTGGTTCATAATCCAATTTGTTTTAGAAGTAAAAAAAAAAAGACCAAAGAAGCACTTTATGATATCACGTTGGATAAAACACCAGAAACACTGATATCTTATGGTTTTCTGGCAGTTCATTTGATTTGGAGGAAGATTTGGCTGAAAAATTGTCACATGGAGAAAAATTTCATAGCTTCTTTAATCTCTAAAATGGAAATAAAAGTATATTATTGGTCACATAGAAATCATACTTTAAATATTGTTAAAAAGCAAACCAGTGTCGGGTTAAAACAAAAAGGTTAGTAAAAATGCAGCTTCATTTTAAAAATTCTCTTTAATAAGAAGAATTATTACATATAAACGAAGGCAATCTTGTGAGTAATTTTATAACAGAAAATGATCAGCAAATTCTTGGTAAAAACGGCTTTGCGGTTCAAAAGGACAATACGATGCGGAATGTATAAAATTACCTTTTGATGTGTATTTTTTGATGAAGCATTTTTTTAAAGCTCCTTTTCATCGCGGAGTAGGTTATCGCGGGGTAGCGGGAGTTAGTTGTGCACGTTTTACTAAATCTCCCATATCTTTTGAACTGTGTACCCAATTTTCAAATTTTTTTTTTGCTATTTGATTTGTACTTAATCATAAGTACAAAATAATTAAGTAAAAAAAAAAAATCTAAACTAGAAAAGAAACATTTCCAAATTTTCTGAAGAAAAATTTTGTCTTAAATTAAACAGGTTCTTCGACCAGCCCTATTGGGGCAAGTTGAGCAACTGCATGGGACAAGTTGAATAAGCAAATATACTTACAACTATTATGCATATATATATATATATATATATATATATATATATATATATATATATATATATATATATATATATATATATATATATATACACACACACCTTGTACAGAAAGTTTAAACGCACTTGTTCTTTTTGTATGTTATGGTAAATATGGACAGGTGCAAAGAGAAAATCTGATCCAAGGTCTTCGTTTTTTTTTTTTTTTTTCTTCTAAGCCAATTATTAATTAAGAAAATTACACAACTTAGAAAAAAAAACACAAAATCTTTTCTGAAATGTAATCTGGAATGTAATATCAAACAGAAATAATCAAAAAATTGATGAGAAGAAAGTGCAATAAAGTTTAAACGCACTTATTAATTTTTTGTTATAGAAATATGTTAATGTGGGATATGACCCCCGTTGTTTTTGATACATGCTCTTAATTGCCTTGGCATTGATTTAATAGGATTTTCAATCATCTTGATTGGTATTTCAAGCCACAATTTTGTTAGTTCTTTTTTAAGCATTTCGTGACTAGTTATTTGCTTTTTTGTTAGTCGTTAATCCATTCAGCTCCATAAATTTTGATCGGGCTTAAGTCAAGTGATCGTGCTAGCCAAATCATGAGTAGAATATTACTTTCAACAAAATAATTGGTAATTCAATATGTTGTATGACACGGAGCATTGTCTTGTTGAAATAAACAGTTTTGATCAGCCTGAAATAAATCGCAACTAGGGATAAGCGAATTTTCTAAAATGTCACGATACCCATATTGGTTCAATCTTCCTTCGTATATTTTATGACAGCCAACGCCTGAGCCCAATATGCATCCCCATATGCCGACGAAGCCACCACCTTTTTGGATACGGCTGTGTTTGTGTTGCTACAAATATTTTTCCGTACTTTTAAGACGAACAAATCTTTTGTTTTTTCTGTTAATAATTTCAAAATTCGACTCATTGTTAAAGATACTCTTTTTTCCATTGTTCCACTGAATAAATTGAGCGCTTTTTCATCATTTTTTTCATTTTAGACCATCAGTTAATGACAACATAGGCTTTTTTACAGCATGAAACGAGCTTAATTCTTTTTTGCGTAATAACTTACTTATTGTAGTACGACTAACTGTTTTCTCTAAAAGCAAACTATTGATTTTTGCACTCAAAGCTGATACTCCTGCTTTTGGGTTGCGTCTGCTAAGCGTGTAAAGCATGTTTTCATCGCAAGCTGAAAGTTTTTTTGGGCGCCCAATTTGAGGTTTATTATTGACACTACCAGTCGAAAAGTAATTTTTTATTGTTGTACGAACGCTAAATCCAGAAATATTCAAGTGTTTGCCTATTTGTCGATTGCTCATTTTCATTTTATGCATGTCAATAACTTGCCATTTGGTTTTCGGTGAGACAGCTCTCTTACCCATTAAAATATGATCTTTTGATAAAGTTTCATCAGTTGAAAATTGCTGAAGGTTAAATCAAATCGTAGACGATAGCAGGCTGTCGAGTGATGGAAATGCGAAAGACTGCAAGAAAAAATCTATCAATTAACAAGAGTTAAGAGTTATGGTCGGTTTTTCGACCTTCAAGATGTTCCAAAAGATGTTCAATTGAATTTAAATCTGGGCTTTGAGAAGGTTTGTCCAAAACTGGAACTTTTTTTAAATTGAAAAAGTTTTTGATATTTATTTTTATTTGATATTTGATATAAATTTTTGATATTTTTGAATTTGTACAGTGTTTTGGATCGCTGTCTTGCTGGAAAATCTAACCACGAGGCATTTGTACTTTCCATATGACAGCATAACATTCTTGATTATATCTAAGTATACATTCTGATCCATTATGCTTTCAATGCGATAAATGCGACTGAAAGAACCCTAAACCATGTTTAACTGTTGATATTTGACACTTAGTAGCGAATCTTTCAAACCTTTCGGATGTCTCACGTAGTTGATACTATCACAATGAGCATGCAAAAAATTAATTCGTCACTGAATAAGACTTGACCATTCTTTTGAAGTGTAATCAAATGATCTTTTGCAAATTTCATTCGGTCGAAGTGATTATTTAACAATATTAATGGTTTCTTGGCAGGGTGACGAGTAAACGTAAGCGACGTTTAGCTGTATCAATGCTGCACTTATTACTATATTTCTTCTTGAAATGCCAATTAATCCGATAGCACTTTTTGCGGGGAACGATAGCACTTTTTGCGGGGATCTTTCTTTTATTATTAAAACTCTGCCTTAATGTTCTGTAGTTATTTTTGGTTTGTTCTGTAGTATCTTTGGTTTTCTGTAGTTATCTTCGGCCTGCCTGAACGATGCTTGCTTTTAACTGTCTTATGGTCTCTATATCTCTTAACTAGTACGCTTGTTATTGATTTAGCTATTTCATAAAGCTCATAAATTTGCTTATAAGGAAACTTTCTCTCTGGAGCACGTGTTATTAAATTTCTACTTTCTCTTGAAAACTCCTTAGACTCTCCAATTTTGCAAATTCTTATGTTTTAATGAATTAGGAGACAAATAAAGTTACTTTAAGTAAAGAAATAAACTTTCATCAACATAACACATAAAAATAATGAATTATAGGTAAGAAAAATTTTTATCCTGATGTGTGAAGCTTCATATAGAAAGTATTTAGTAAAAAAACAAACATAAATTATCATCATCATCATCATCATCATCATCATCATCATCATCATCATCATCATCATCATCATCATCATCATCATCATCATCATCATCATCATCATCATCATCATCATCATCATCATCATCATTATCATCATCATCATCATCATCATCATCATCATCATCATCATCATCATCATCATCATCATCATCATCATCATCATCATTTTCTTCCTCAAATTGAATTGTTTACAAAATTGTTATTTTTTCCAACTTGATTGTGTGCTGTTTAACTTTTTTTTAAATAATGCTCAACTAGCCCCGGCTGGCTCCGGCTAGACTTGGCAAAAATATTTTTGTTAATGGAAAGAAAGTTAAGAGTTTAGGCTAAACTGCTAAATATAACTGAAAGTACAATAAACGAATTAAATGTTAACACTTCAGTAATTGCATATGTTTTAGAACAATCCCAACGGAACGAAAACAAAAATTTTTTTTTTTTTTTACATTTCGTTATCAAAAAAATTGGTCAATAATTGATTTCAGGATCGCATCTCATTGGATTGAAATCAATTATTGACCAATATTTCACACTCCCAAGTTCATATCTTTTTCTAATTATAAGTTTTGTCACTGTAACCAAAGTTTTTGTAATAATTTTGTCGCCCAATTTGCACCTATAGATAACGTGCCCGCTCCATGGTAAATATAAAAACTCATCCACTCAACTTTAAGTAAAATCTCATAAAGAAAAGAATTTTTTTTGCAAGAGGATGAAATAGCAGAGGAGCAAGAAGAAAAAAAGCAGGCAATAAACTAGAATAATTGTAAAAAGTGAGAGCCAAAATTAGTAAATAAAATCGATGTTTTGATTGAAGTCTTTTTTACCAAAAAACTATTCACTCGCCTGTTTTCTTTTAATAAAGTTGATAAAGTAAAAACAATCTTTTTATCTACAACTTAAAAACGAAATTTTACAAATGAAAAGTTAAAGAACGTACTATTGGAACTAAAAAATATTTTCATTTATAGCAACGTGGAATGTTTATTGCTTGGTTCAAATCTTCTTAAGCAAGGCGAGCAATTCTTACGACAAAAACATGCTCCTCTGGCGAATTGAATCGGCGCATGCTAAAAGCTCCTCTGGCGAATTGAATCGGCGCATGCTTAATCCAAATTAGCTTGTTTGAGAAAAAAAAAAAAAAATTTAACTCAAATACGACTCAACATTTCTTTTTTATGAAAATATAATGGTAAGAGTGCTTGACTGGTTAGTTTATGGAGATTGTAAATCCTGTCGCGATTTTTTAGAGCTTTTTATCATACCGAAATCACGGTCACAAGGTAAGAAAGAGTAACCTCTGACAGGGAAAAATTGCTCAATTTTTTTCAAATCTTTTCATGTCTGTCAAATCCATAAGAAACCTGATTAATGCATGGTTTTTATTTTGTCCTCCACAATTGTCTGAGAACACACGAAGCTCTGTATAGTGAGATGAAACACTGTTCAAGTAGTCATAAACCATTGAACACACCTCATTTGGACCTTTTTTGGCAGTTCCTTCATGGTACAGGTAAGTTACTGAACTTTTCTTCTTGATATTGTGAATGCAAAAAACTGTGGTAGTCAACTGCCTAAGGTAAAAAGTTTCTTGCACGGGGATCCTAGGCAGTTGCACGTTTTGCATATAATCAAAACAAATTGATAAAACATGAGGCTGTTCTTTTTCTTTCACTTTCTTATCAAGACGTTTGTAAAATTTTGAATTCCTTTCTTTTGTGTATCACTAGTTCGGCAGCTGCAGCTCGTTTAGCTGTTTCATTTAGATGTGTACTTTTAAGTTTTGTTTTTAAGTTCTTCTCAAGTGCAACAACAATCCCTCTCGCATTTCCATCATTCGACAGCCTGCTGTCCTCTACGATTTGATTCAACCTTCAGCAATTTTCAACTGATGAAACTTTATCAAAAGATCATATTTTAATGGGTAATAGAGCTGTCTCATCGAAAACCAAATGGCAAGTCATTGACATGCATAAAATGAAAATGAGCAATTGACAAAGTGTAAGTTAAAGTTTCAAAGAAAGTAAAAAAATATGTCTGACTCACTTTGTTGCCTTACTTTGTTTTTCATTGTACATTGAACACAACAGTTTTTTTGTTTAATCGAGCATCTAAATACCTGTAGGGTTTTGATGCATACTTTGTTTGTTTATAAGGAAAATTATTTGTGTGTTGACTTAAAAGCTGCCTAGTGTCAACAAAATGGGCCTTCTTAATGTGCATTCCTCGTTTATCGATAGGGCTTTTCTCCAAACACTTGTGGGCTCTTAGTCTTTTTACTCTTTTATTGGTGAAAGAGTGTAAAGAAAGAATAGCATTGAAACATACCCCTAATCTTTGTGAACCTACAAGCAGATTGTGTTTTAAAAAAATTCCTGTTAATTCTTGCTTCTTCACCTTTTCGTGGACGACGCTGCTTCACTTCTTTAACGTCAATATGGTGTTGTAGGTGCAAATCTTGTTCGTTTTTTGATGGAAAATTACAAAAATGTCTCATGATCTCTTCTTCCTCAGACAAAATGTCAAAGCAGCTCTTCCTCTTACAACTAAAACAATACGATAAAATAAGGTTACATTCTTAGCTGCATTTTTTTAGGGCTCATTAAAACAATAAAGTTAAAGATGCTTATCAAACTTGGCAGGTTGGCAACTATACCTTATTTTTGTAACTTCTCTCAATCGCTATAAAGTCTAGAATAAATAGATTATTTAGGATTATTTATGGCTCCGCAGGTATGATTTTTTCATCATCGCAATCATCCTATCAGAGAATTCATCAGGATCAGAAAACTCTGAATTACATATTGGAGAATCAAGCATTTTATTCACACTTTTAAGGCATGATTGAGATAGTGCGGTCATTTTTAAGGCAAAATTGAGATAGCAAGTGCTGAATATTCTTTCAGTAGCAACTGAGATAGATGGCATATGTAAGTTTTTATTGCTAAACCAGCAATTAGACTACATTTATAAAAAGCGTGCCAATGTCTTTTAAAATCTTGATTCTCAGCAAGTTGCTCAACATACAGTATTGGACTAAACATTCGCAACCAAATAATGTTTAATTTAAATGTCTAATTTAGTTTCTTTATATAAAAGTGCTGCATTTTTTTAATTTAGAGAAATAACTATGTAACTGTTTAGAGACAAAGTTCTTCAAGTTTTATTCATCACAAAGCTCATTATTTGTACACGAAAATTAATAAATTAATCTAAAGTATTAAAAAAAGTTGATTTCCTTCTGGACAAAACAAGTGCAACTCGACAAAATGTTGACCAAGCTGTACTTCGCTATCAATATTTTGTGACGAATCCTTTGTTGTCGATCACAGCCTTGCATCTTCGAGGCATAGATTCGATCAGGTGATCAATGAAACTTTGTGGAATCGCTGCCCAGGCCTTTTGGATTTGTTCAAACAGCTGATTTTTATTACGAACACCTTCACGATTAATTCTGCGGTTGACGATCTCCCACAGGTTCTCGATAGGGTTGAGATCCGGATACTGAGGCGGCCAATCCATCACCGATAGGTGGTTGTCTTAAAACCACTGCTTGACTACTTTTGCAGTGTGTTTCGGATCGTTGTCTTGCTGAAAAACCCATTTTATTGGCATATTCCATTCAGCATGAGGTAACATAACATCTTTCAGGATATTTTTACACATGAAACGGTCCATTATTCCATCGTTTCGATGTATTGGACCTAAACCGTTAGCAGAAAAACACCCCCAGACCATTACATTGCCTCCACCATACTTCACGGTCTTATACGGTCCATTTTTTCACGCGATATTTATCACAAATACTTTTTTGTGACATTCCACTTACATAATCGCCAATAATTTTCTTTCTTAGTTCCAATCCAAGACTGTCGGGAGCCATTTTTGCACTTGAAGTCATAAAAATAATAAAAATAAATAATCACGCTTTTCAAGGCTTACCGTGTTACATTTACCTTGTGATGATACAACAATACAACAATGCTCTGTGGAACACAACGTCTTGGTTGGATTTGGACTGTATTGATGTAATGAAACACTTGTTGTATTTCACTTCTTATATTGATGTTCTTTGATAAAACACTTTGATAAAACTCACTTCGATAAACTGTCTCGATAATACTGACTGATTGACTTCCATATACTAACTGAATTACATGTCGATTAACATGTCTCTTATATAGTAAAATGAACCTGTGTGAACCTGTTCTGGAAGATTCTAGATGTTTCTTTTCGATGCTTCTGGAAGCTTCTGAATGCGTCTGGATGCTTCTGAATGTTTCTGGATATTTCTGGATGCTACTGGATGCTTCCAGATGCTTCTTCTGGAAACTTCTGGAAGCTTCTGCATGCTTCTGAAAACTTCTGGAAACTTCCTTTAATTATTACAAAACACCCGTGACGTTGACACGGACCAGACTTAAGAAAATGAAACAAACCAAAAAAGTTGCACTTGTTTTGTCCGCTGCAAAATGGCACTTGTCAACGAAATTCTGCTAGTGTGCTGTCACCTATCAGCTGATTGCTCATGTCATGGCATGCTATGACTCCAGACTCCTGAACTGTTTGCTGTGATAGTATTGTTCGTTTCGTTTTTAAGACATGTAAAATTAGGAACACTTTTTAGTATTGTTCGATGTTGGTTGCAAATGTTTTGTCCAATACTGTAGGTGATTCCCCAAACTACACTCCCTTTTTTTACATTTTTACAAACGCGTCATTTTAACACATTGAATACATTAAGACCGTACATGCTTAACAACTACGTACAATAATACACACACATTTAACCCTTTACATGCTTAAACACCTACACACACGCTAATTGCATCTTGAAGACGTTATTCACGACAGCTGACTGAAAAAACATTTTTAATACCTGTTTTGCAACTCCCCGCACCTTTTTACCCGAAGCTTGAATTTTAGCAGATTTCTGTCGAGTTAAGTTCCATTGGTTGTGTATATATAACCTTTTGTTAGGGTTCGTGAAACTCGACGAAACTAAATGAATGGCTGAGAGCATCCGCAGGTTTTCTATACTCAACAAAATATTGATAAACAGAACTCCATTTTGTAAGGTTAGAATTATTTTGCTCCAGTTCCTAATTTAAATGCTGAGAGAAAATGAGTTAATTTTGATAAACAATGAATTTTTTTTAAATACACTTTCTTTTTTTTTTTTCTGAATGATTTAAAATATTTAAAAAAAAAAAATTGTTTAAAAAATCAATTATTATGTTAGTCATTTGTAATAAATATTACTTACAACTGTTAACAACTTATTTTCTCCGAGTATTTAAAATGGGAGGTAAAACAAAATAATTCTAACCTGACGATTTGCTAAATATTGAATGAACTGCTTATTGAAAGAGAATTACATAAGGCCTGTACAGGGTAATTATGGGTGTCACAGAGAGCAATAAACATGAAGCTGTTCACCTCATTGCCAAGCTTTTGCATTACAGGCGTTGCATTGTCTAAAGCGTTTCGTATAAAAATATACTGGTTGATTGTCTCATCAAACTAGACTTTCATTAAATAAGGTTTTTCATAATCGTCTTGTTTATATGCATTTAAAACTACTTCTGTAACTTCAACTGGGTATCAAGTGTATCGCAGGAGTAATTGGGACAAAAATGTTAATACATTCATGTAAAAAAAAACTGATGGTTTTCAAGAATTGAACATGGATAGTCTTTGTTAAAACGCTAACAAAACTGTTGTATATTTTTAACAATTGAAATAATTATTTAGACTGTTAAAAATTAATTAAATAATTTATATTATATTATTAATAATAAATAAATTTAAATTATTAAAGCGAAAGTTAACTAATACGAAAACCGTTTACAAAAAGCGCTTGTTGCGAGCTGAAACAGGTTGTTAAAGAATCCATGTACTTGGGTTGAGGTTGAGGTTGGGGTTAGGGTATGGACCCTAACCCTAACCCCTAAAAATGTATGCGTATTATTGCAAAATTTGTCATGCTCAAGGGAACTAAGAGAAAATAATACAATGTTTTTAAGAGCTCTCTAAAATGCGTGCCAAATAAGCTGATGAATTTAGGTAAGCTGACAAAAACTGCATTCTTAAGAAAGAAGACAAATTGCTGTAACTTTATTCAACATAGAAAAGAATGATTAACAATTATTTACGAGAGTCAGCTTAACAAAACTTAAGCTCTGACTAATTTCAATACAAAAACTATAACACATATAAATAGAAAACATTCAAACTTTTGCACCAATCAAATTGCATTTATTAAAAAAAACTAAAACACTGCGACAAGTTTACAAAAACAATTGTTGTAAAAATTTTCTAATCATAAAAATGCATGTTTCGTATCACGTTAAGCGCAATATTGTTTCTCGTTTTCAAGCAGAATTTGATTTTAAAGCTGATGATGGAAGATAAGTTTGAAAAATATCATGAAAAATTAAAATGCAATATTATTAAAATGTAAGAATAAAAATCAAGCACTCAGCTCAAGCATTTACCCATTTTAACTTAACCAAATAAAAAAAGAAAACACAGAAAACGACCTTTCAAATATATAATCTGTACAATATCGTCGTCTATATCTGTACAATATATAATTTATTTTCCAAACGTCAACGCTGATCTAAAAATTGTCTACAATATATTCTGCACTAAATTATTTGAGTTTAAAAAAATTTGAAGTTAAATTATAATATCACAAAATATTCTGCATTAAATTATAAATCTGCATTAATTGTAATGCATTCTGCATTAACTATTTTTGAACTATAAAATTGTCAAAATCCATAATAAAGAAACGAACAGTTGATAAAAAAAGCAATTAAAAACTCGGTCTTTTTTTAAGAAAGCTAAGTGATTCTCACTCTTAAATAAAAATGTTTAAAATGAGATGCTCCTACCTCTTAAGAGTCGAGGTTCTCAAAGATAAATCGTGTTAAAGCGAAATATATTGAGTAAATTTACAGCAAATTCATCGCATCCATCTTTAAAACACTTTGGAAAAGTATGAGCAAAAAATGCTCTCAGCGTGTTGATTCTTTAGGTTGTGAGCATTTTTAAAAAGTTGATCATTTTAAATAGGAGATGTGCTAACAGGGTTGCTTATCACGAGCCTTAAGAACCTTAGAAAACTTAACGTTTTATTTATCATTTTTTACAAATTTATATTTATAATTTTATTACAGTTTTAAAAAATTTTATGTAAATATTGAAATGAATAATCATTTCTACTATTAGGATTGAGTTGCCAAGACACCATATGGGAAGCTATTTTATAGAATTCAAACAAGATTATGTATTCATAACGCAGATTCCAGGACTTCTTCGACAGTTTCAAGAGTAGACTTGCCATTAGTTTCTGATAACACGCAGCAAAACAAACCTGAGAGTATAAGTGATCCACCCATTACTATAAATGGCAGTAAACGATACTCATACCCTAAGAACTGACTGACCCATGGGGATAAAGCAGCACCAATAATATTAACAGTTAAACAAACACCGAAGCCTTTGGATCTGCACAAAAAACTATTTATTAAACACGTAAAAGTGGTTTCATAAAAGTAATAAACTTGTATCAGAGAAGCAATAGATTACCTTACAGAAGTTGGGAAAAGCTCAGTTGACCAAATATACATGGCGTTAAAGGAAAGGTTTACCAGGAGCTTTCCTGTTATACCTATTAAAATTCTTATCCATGTGTAAACTATAAAGCAAAAGTTGTTAGAAAAATTATCAACACTTAAACTTGTTTAGAGGAGAAAAAAAAAAAATCTTAAAACTACTAGGAAAAGTCAATTCTGGCTCATTAGTCATAAGTGAACCATTATTTTTTTATTTCGTGTACGCCATATCATTTCATTTAATTATTTCTTCTTCAAAATTCGTGACGTAATGAATAGAAAAAGTAAAATTTTATATTTTCAATTTTTCATATCGTGACGTCATTTTTTTTTTCATATATTTTTTTGTAATTTTTTTCAGTTTGATTCAATTTTTTTCAATCTACGTGTAATAATAGACCTGACCAAACAGTAATAATAGACCTGACCAAGCAGTAATTGACCCACTTGGGCGTCCCCAGAATTTAATGTGATGCATAGCCTTCTCCCAGTAGAAACACTAGGCATAGAGTCAGCTTCTCCAAAATTTCTGTAAAACGAGAAGGTGGTTGTTGAATCAAAATAAGCATTGGATTGGTACAATAATCATGACGACTTGTTGTTGAACGAGCTTATGCTTGAACCATTTCATGAGGATAAGTAAAAATCTTTCAATCCAGATGATGAAAAAGTTCACTTGCTGTCGTTATCATACCCAACAAAGTGAGTGTAATTGCTTGCATTATAGGGTGTCCAAGGACTGATTACAGTACCATTTCCAGGAGGTAAACTTCCATCGTAAATTCTTAATCTTGATTCCCACCAGTTTCCAGATGCTCCAATGATGTGTACTCTTATATATTTTAAATAAACACCATTACCCTTTCCTGTAGAGTTTATTTAATATCAAAATGTTCTTAAGTTTAATGGATGAGATTAACGGTGGGATTGTGATTAATGTTTTTCTGAAGGGTTGAATCCAGTATGTTATTGGTGAAGCTGTTTTGTTAAATAATTGTATGGCTAAGCTTGTTCTAAATGGCATGTCAAGTGTAAAATATCCTCCCAATGAAGAAGTGTTGTATACGTTGCAACCTTGCAAAGAGTTTGCATAAAATGGTCCTCCGAGAGCGGAGAACAGCAAGTCGCAAGCTTCAGCAGTGTTGTCAGTACCAACACCTTCTGTAGTTTCTGAATAATTTCAAACTCCAATCTCTCCATCTGCAAATATTCTAATATGAACATTTCCAGGAACGGACAACCCGTTTGTGACAGTTCCATTGATACCATAACCTTCTTAAAATTCCAGAACCTTCTGAATAGTTGAAAACAGTAACTGCATCAGGTAGTCCTCCTACTATAGTTTGTAACTTTAGTCCTAAGCATGAAAAGTCCTAAAAAGTTAGATTTTTGTGATGAAACTTCAACGTAGCTTTTTGTAGCAGCATCTTGCAAGTTTGTAGGATCTAACACATTTGTCAACTTGTGTGAATTTAAATTGACATCAGTAGTTATGTTGCCTATTCCTGAAGCTGCATTTTTATCAACATAATTTTTTGTAGCGGCGTCATGTAAATTGATCGGATCAGACACGTTGATCAATTTGAACTCGTAGTTCAAATCTAGGTCGCCACTGATCGTGCTAGATCCATTTGTTTTTACACACATGCTTGTGCTTATATCTACATAGTTTTTTGTAGCAGCATCGTGCTAGCTTGAAGGTTCATTCACATTGATCAATTTGTGAAAGTTCAAATCTAGGTCTGAAGTGATTCCTCAGGACCAGTTGTTGAATGTGTGTCGACGTAATTTTTAGTGGCGGCGTTATGCGAGTTGACGGGTTCCGCCACGTTAATCAATTTGAAAGAGTTCAAATCAATGTCTTCAATGATAGTGCTTGAACCGTCTGTTCTTATAAACATACTATTAGCCAGTGTGGGTGTGAGCATATCATAGTAATATCTTCCCATTTCTGTTCTACCGAATTTGTCAATCATTTTTTGTATATTGCAAGTTTTTTAAATTTCACAAGTGAAATTCATTACTAAAAAATCATCACCAAAGCGTGTTGACAACGCTTTGAAAGTCATACCCTTCATCAAGCTTTTTCAAGACGTGTGAACACAAGTGACCGCAGTAAGAAGTGTCACCAAACTGAACTCTTTCGCTGTTGTAATGAACTGGACTTTTCAAGTAGTTTACGAGCTCGACGGGAGGAGGTTGGGCGTAAGAGTCGAAGCTGTACTTTTCATCCCCATCTTTTCACCATCAGATCCAATAATAAACCGCTAGTGCTTGAATCTCCTTTATTACTATTCCACATTCTTTATTCCTTACCTTTGCTTTTAGCTCTTCTCTTACAAAAACGCCTTTAAAGTTTTTTATTTTTAGCTTTTTTGCTGCCTCTATCAGTTGAAAGTTTGTAAGAGGCTCGTTCGGCAAGATTATTCCCTCTACATTAACAAATTTGTTACTCATTTTTTATTTTGTTCTTTTTTAAAAAAATCATGATTTTTTAATTTGTAATGTCCATACGCCAACGTGTGTACTCCATCTTCCAAGATGACTCTTTTATCGTCATCTGCACTGAGTGCTAGCTTGTTAATTTCTTCTGTGTATACTTCATGTAAATTGGATCTTATCACGCTCATGCTCCTTACCTGCTCTTTTTTACTGAGTAAACAATCTTTGCAATCTTCGTGTGTTATCTATTTTTTAACAACAATTTTCTTCACCCCTTTGCACTTTTTGTAATCTTTTTCATGTAGTTTGTAAGAATACAACTTTGATCAGTGTCCAACAAGTTCTTCAATCTGTTTTCCTGATGTTTTATCTTTAAACATTCCTATTACCTTTTTGTTTGCACCTACCCTAAACCCAACACTGTTAATTGCAGAATGGTCTTTATCAAATTCGCTCGTGTCAAATTTACTCTCAACATCATTTGAAATGTCTTTGTAAAAATCTTTTGTCTTGATTTCGTAAATCAACGAGTCCGTATCCGTCAGCAACAACTTTGCACGATCAGAATACATTTTCCTTGTGTAATCATAATGAAATTCAGACATCAAAGTTTTGCTCAAATCCACTATGCACATTCCCAAGTAGATCGGTTTGTCATAAATCAGCTTTGTTCTTTTCATGTGCACTGCTATTAAGTTTTCATCAAATTTTGTGTGACTTTCATAATAAGGCTTAAAAGACAATTTCATGGCTTCTTCCCTTTTGTTACCAGCTTCACGTCCACTCGCTTTTCAATATTCTCCATTGTTTTGCCAAACACTGAATTGTTCATCGGCTTGAAAAAATCCTTTTCAAATTCGTTTGTGGCTTTAGTTCTTAAATTTGTATTGAGATCAATGTACTCTTTCAGCCAATCTCGCTCTTCAAACTTTATCTCTCTATGTATTTTTGTAATCTTTAATCCTAACCTTTTATACAGTTTAAGATTCTCATAGTGAATGACATAATTCTTCTTATCGTTTAAGTTTGATATCATTCCTTCAGGTGCTAACGGCCAGTCGATGTGTTCGTCATGAAGACTTTCCGGATAATCCAAATTCACTTCTAATATACACGGCATAGATTTCCAATTGGAAAGCTCATTCTCATTCATCCACTCAAAACAGTGTGTTGGAAGAGGCTTGCTCATAGCCCATCCGTACATGTTGTCATCGTCTAAGTATTGAATGTATGTCAACTCTTTGCTTTTATCAAACGAATCTCCCATGTATTTATTGTTCGAAGTTCCTAATCGGTTTGATATCATGCTAATTCCTCCGCGTATCCCTTTCTTGATCATCAATACCATGTCAAAATTGCTAAGCAGCTCCAATCTTATTTTTGTCATCTTTAGCGCAGCATCCCATGCCAATCCTGGAGACGTATAGTACCAACCAGGATCTAGTTTATAGTTGTTAATGCAAACATCTCTAAAATTCTCAAACACATCTGCTAGCATCAGCACATCAGACACATTGTACAAGTCATGATAGTCCCTAAATGTCTTGCAATGAAACTCATCCCATACCGTTTTGGCTTGTGAGTAGTTTTCATCGCTTATTCCTTCATCGCTGAGTTTAGAGAAGAACGACTCTTTTAGAGGCAATTGCGTTTCAGAGAGTTATCAATCGAGTCAACCCAATCGAAAGGGTACAAACCTTTTCTAAGCAAGAAATCAAACTGCTTTCCAGAATAGTAACTGCTAATGTTCTTGCATTGCTCTTTTTATAAGATTTTTGGATAAACTGTCTAAACTGGAAGCCATGAATCTGAAACTGTTGTTGAATCTCAACTCTCGTTTTACTTCAATCACCTTACCCTCTTTTTCAAACTCACCAACTTTAATTTCTTTAGAAAAGCTGTAATTTTCTTCATTGTTGGGGATGCAATTTAGTTTACCTCCTGAAAGTTTCTTGATGAACAAATGACTGTCATAACCTGACAAGTTGTGAAACACAACAGGAAAGAATTTAGGAATTTTATATTTTGTATTACAACGGCTATGAGCAGCACCTCTATACTCTCCTGTAATATGACAGTGGTCACGTACTTTGTCATTTTCAAGATCTTCTCCACAAATGTGACACACTGTTGCAGCATTAAATCCTTTTCTATCCTCATAGGTAATGATCATCTTTTTTGGAAATTTAATCATCTTGTAAATCTCCTTGATGTCTTCTTCCAACCTCTCCACAAATATTTTTGCAACGTCATCATTCTCACTACTTGCAGTAAATCTGACTAGGTTTCTTTTATAGACTTTTCATCAAAACATTTTATATAATAGCAGAATGAACTTGGCGTATGCTTTTGGTACTGCTTAGTATAAGATTTGTTAGGATCAGGGATGCATGTGTTGATGGTGTAATAAAACTGACAAAATCAGCATATACCACAAATGGCACTCTCATCGATCTTTCTTTATGGCTGAACTACATTGCTAAAATTCTTTATAGGAAATTCGATTCTAACAGAACTGTGAGCGTTGCAATAGGCTATATCCTTGGATAGCGCTTCTTCAGACTTTAGTCCCTGCAAACAATTTCTGCAATAGTATACTTTGTGCTGAGTGTTGGATGATTGTGAGGATATTAATCGACTCAAACTTTTGATTAAGCAATAATTATTTGTCTCCTCGTTTGAAATGAGAAGCAAATCGACTTGATTCTTTCTAGAACTAAATTTTGATATTCTCAAAGGGTAGATGGATTTATTTTCATATCCAAAAACATTGACGTTTATATCTTCATTATTTTTCTCAAACTTTTTGATTTGATGGATTGACACTGGAAATTCCAAGTCTTTCCAATTCAACTCTTTCAACTTTTCAATAAGATCTTCATCAACTCTCTCTTGGTTTTTATCTTTCATCTTCAAAGCCCTTGTGATACACCATTTAAAGCATTCATTGTCTTTGTTGATCATGTTGATAATTGCCTTTTTGCTAGATAGAAAAGTGTCGAGAGTAATATAAGACCTTGCACTGATTGCATTGTAACCAATCATGTTTATATCCGTCTTCACGATGGCAGAAACTCTGCAATTCGATCCCAACTTGTTGTGCTTTGTCATGTTTTCCATGATTGTTTCTTTCACTCTATCATAAAACCTTTCCAAATCAGTCGACTCTAACACAATTCCAGAGTTAGATGAAAAAGGGACAATTCGAGTTGTTAACTCTCCAGTTAAAATGCTAATGTGCTCCATCTCACATGTTAGAACACTGAACACTTTTTGATTTCTATTTTCTCTCAGTATTTTTATTGCTCCCTCTCTAGCCAAGTTTAAGAATGAAGAGACGTCATACTGCTCGTCTTTGACTTCATACGAAAATTGTTTAGTAACACGATTCACAGCATGCTTTACCAATTTAAACTCAATCTTATTTGTCTTATCTTATTTTTTTCTTGTAGGCTGTTTTGAATACGAGCGATTTGAGAGACTATTCTTTTTTTGATTTCGCTTCCTGCGTCGCTCACTTTTTTCTTAACCACCTCGGGGACGTACGGGTTTATCCAATTGGCAACATCGTTGTAACTGTTGACAACGTACAACGATACATTTCTTGCAGCTGTCGCCAACCTTGAAAATAATCCAGTAGTAACAGGTACTAAAATAGGTGATGAAGCTGATGATGGAACAGGCTCGTTTAATATGTTGTGCCTTACAGGACGCGGAGCATATACGCGGAGCCCATAAAAGTATGCTCCTTTGAGATGATGTATTGTTTAAGGCTCTAACAAAATCATCCTTACGCATTTTGTAAATATTCATTATTCTCTTCACTTTTGCAATTTGTCGCAACTCTTTAACATTTTTATTTTCCATTTTTATTCTCCATTTTTATTTTCCATTTTTATTTTCCATTTTTTATAGAGCAAGATTTTTTCTACATCATTTCAATTTTTATTTTTTCTTGTTAGAAAAATCTTGTCAAAAATGGATTAAACATTTCTAAAGCTATTTAATAACAAGAATATAAAAAAATGCACTTATATCCTTTTTTTTCTGGAATGCAGCAAGAGAGAGACAGATATGCATAAGAAAAAGCATCTTGAGCTTCTTGCGTTTGGAAAAGGAGGTTTTATTATTAAAGATTCAAATATCAATTCTGTTTACGTCGCCGAAAACGGAAATTTCCAAACCCCAAAAATATTCAGTGATGAAGAGTGAGGAAAGCTTTACAAACTCGTATGGAGTGACGGGACAGAATTTTCACGAACTTAGAAAGAGATCAAAGAGCATATCAGTACTTGGAGCAATTTGAAGAAAAGAGACAAGCTAAGAGTTGTCGACAAGTATGTACTTAATTTGGATTGCAATTTTAAAAAGAAAAAATTAATCAAAAGCTTCATCACTATCGCGCTTATCCTTCGCTTGTTGGAATCGAACGACGTTGTGTACAAGGATTTCGAAATTAAAACAATTACTGGTAATTTTAACTGCGATTATTTTTTCAAATTTAGCCAAAACAAATTCTTCAAAGCTGTGAAGGTTTTTAGGTCCTACAGACCCATTGGATCCTTAAGAATTAGACCCACAATTTTTAAATTGTTTGTTAGATCCTTTGGATCCACAATTTTTAAATTATTACAATTCATGAAAAATCATTATGACTTTTTAAACTCTTCAGAATTTGATATTTCTATTTTAATCCATTGTCCACCTTTCCATCTCTAAGCTCCAAGTACTTCCAACCGTGTCCCGTCTCTTTAATCGCTTTGTACAAAGAGTTGTACTCAATAACCGCTCCTGTTTCAGTGTTTGTCATTCTCACAGTCACAGGCTTTTTTCTAATCAATCTCAGCCTTTCATACTTTGGGTCAATGATTTTTTCTATTTTTACTTTTTCAGTTTTTACTTTTCTAGGTCTTCCAACTGATCTCTTGTCCTTCTCTTCTTTTACATCTTCCATCACCAAATTTTTGTCATCAAATTATTTTCAATAGCAATCGTTAACAGCGCTACTAAACTGTCTGATGTTTTAGAAATGCCGTTTTCTTTTAACAATTTTTTCAAATCCTTTTTCGTATATCTCATTTTTATCATGAAAAAAAAATTTCTTTAATTCAATTTGTTTTATGACAAATTTATAAACAATGTTCATTTTGTTTCCGTCTGATTTAAACTGCATCATTCTATCAGAAATGACAACGGCAAAGGCATGAGTGTTTGCCTCAACATTACTATTAAATCAGCTTTTATTTGCACATCCACTGAGGATTTCAATCTTTCGATTTTTTTCAAGATTTTGTTTTTCCTCTACAGATGGAGTGACGTGTGGCATATACAATGACAATTTGCTCAACTCTATTTTTCCATTACCTGCATTTTCGCCTTTATAAATCGCATCTTCATCGCTCTTTCTAACAAGAGTAAGCGTGCGTTTAAATCTTTAAATTTATCATAATCATTGCAGAATCCAAAAATGTGCTTTAATGGTATGCAATATGAAAATGATCCTTTTGTTTCAGACCTCTTAATGATGTTGTCTTGTCTCACAGCAAATCCAGCGTTATCAGTGAGAAGTGATTTGTCTTTATACCACAGCTGATTCATTCCTTCAGACAATTGAAAACCAATCGGATATTTTAGAAATCCAACCATTGTTGTGGCCTGCCCTGGACTGTAAACTGTTTCTACTTCTTGATTAGATAATTGATATGGTATTTGAATGAACAAGTGCATCATTGTGTGCAAGAGTCACTGAACCTGCATCAGCATAAGATGTTCCATCGGCTTTGAGAAGCCTTCCTTCTATCATGATGTATCCTTCAGATGGAAGTGTAAACAAGTTTTGCTGTTCAACATTAATTCTTATTTCTCCAGTTGTATTTAAATTTGTGCTGACTGGCTCGTATTCATGAAAATCAAATATTTCTATTCCCTCATCGACAGTTGGGATTTATGTAATTTCTAATACTTCAGAAGTTGACATTTTTTATAAACGAAATATAAAGTAATTGAAAGAATTATCTAACAAAAATTTATAAAACTTTATCAGGAATTCTTTCGAATTTCATATCCTCATTATTCCCTTTCCCATTTTTACAATGTCTTGAATTCAAATGGCATTTTCCTACGATATCTTTTTTGCCGGTTCTATCGAAGATCCTTTAAACATTGAATTGTATATTTCCGTCATAGGATCAACAAAACCATCAACGCTGTTTTTCAACCCACTGTAAACCATTCCTAAAAGTATGTCTTTTTTTGACTGAGCTTGTTCGATGAAATGGGCTCGTCTGCAATTTTGCTCTCCGCTTTCGCTGTTCCAGTCATCGAATACACTTTCTCGATCGCTCTCTTCCCTTTATCGATGGCAACGTCTTTAGCAGTGGATATGGCAGAAGAAGCCAACTCTTTTCCAGCTAATTTTGCAGCAGTGATCGCTTCTCTTCCCAACTCACTCACAGCAACTCTATTGAGCAAAGCCATTGAAGATTTGGATGCCCTTGTCGCTGCAGCTCTTTTTAAGAAATTTTTAATCGTATCGATAATTCCACTTCCACCAACAACACGTTTCTTTGTATACCTCTTGTTGTTATAAATGATCATTTTTATAAAGCATAGATTTTTTTTCTCACCTGTTTATCACACACAGGCTCAGCAATTTTATCGCAAAATATTTTGTATTGCTTTGTACTCTTCTCTATTGATCAACTTTTGCCTTAGAAGCTCATCGCATATGGCTACCGCTTCATTTCTAGATGCTGTATTTCCAGCATGCCATGCAGCGACTCTCATCTGCAACTTATCAACAAGTTCGTCGGGATCGCTTGGAAGAATAATTACACCTGACCCTATTTTACCCTTAATTTTAAACTTCTCACTCCTCCAAATTGGAGCTATTATTTTTTTATACTTCTCGCTTCTAGACGCTTTCGGCTTGTTTGGATTTGCTTCAGATCAAATTGCATCCGTCTCTAAAAGTATAATCTTGTAATTTTTGAGATACTCTTCTTTGTACACACTCTGATCCGGATTGAATCTTGTGATGAGTTGCCCTTTTGTACCTTTATAAGTATCATCACCAATAAAAATGTCATTGTCATCAATCAATATTTCATCTTTTCCGATGCATATTTTTCCATCTTTCGAATGAATTCCAAATGTTTTGTCTGAACTATTTTTATTAGAAGCGTAGTTTGAAAGGTAATAAGATGCAATTTTACCGATATTCATCGTACTGTAATTATAAGTTATCTCTTTGGCTGGTATTTTTGACGGTAAATGAAAAGGAAGCTGAGTACTATCAAAGAATTTATCAGTTAGCTTTTTCAAGTCTTCTTTCACCATTTCATTGCTATCAATCAACGGCTTGTACATTTTCTTTATGTCTGCTTGAAAGGTGACATCAGCCATATTATAATTGATGCTATTCTGCAGTATCATCTTCCTCCTCGTTTCAATCAGATATTTTACAAGTTTTTCAGCGTCATGTATTTTTAAAAACGACATTTTTTTACTACATCAACAAAATAAAAAAACACAAAACATAAATGTTTTTTGTTTGATCCTTATGGTTGCTCTTTAGCGTTATCATTTGACATTCTATTCATATACACTACATTTTTTTTCTTGTTGAACATATTTTGAAACGTCTTAATGGCCTCTTCTCTCCCTTGGTTGATCAGCGACTCCTTAGTAATGTCATCTATCGGACCGCTCACTTTTGTTCTAATATCTTCAAGCATGGATTTAAACTTTTGAAGCTCTCCAAGGATTAGCTCGTACTCGCTGTCATTCACATTTCCATCTTTTAGCGATTTTGAAATGTAGTCGCTTATGGTGATAAGTTTTGAGTCTGCTAAAACTTTAGTTTTTTCATGGTTTTCTGCTTTTAAAGTCAGCTTTTTGTTGACTTGCCCTCCAACAATCGATAAAAACCATGCTCCTAAAGCTACACTCTCACATGCAATTACCACTGGAGCTGCAATTATTGCTGTTAAAAATCCCAATCCGATTGTTCCAAGCGCAACACCGCCCGCTTCTAATGCGCTATCGATAGAAGAGATGATTCTTACAGCTCGATGATACTTTTTATTCAGCATCAATTTTTTCTCTTTCTCAGATTCAATCTCTTTTTGTATCTGGCTTATTTTTTGAAGACGGTAATTATGCCCTTTATTCACAGGAGCATTTGGAAGAACTGCGTATAGATTTTTTTTAATAATGTCGCACGAATTATATTCCATTTTATAAAGATAAAGAAATTTTATTTCATTTTAGAAACTTGATAAAGCAAAGACTCTCCCCTTTTTTTACAATGACATCATTTTTGCTGTTGTTGTGAATTTCCATGACAATATTATTCGTTGACTCTGCAATGATCATATCATGAATAAAACAATCCAGCTTTGCTTTTATCCCCTCCCTTAACGTAACTAATGCTGCTCCACTATAAATATTTATCCCTACCATAAGAGAAATCTTTCTATGCTCAAGTTTGTTTAGTTTAATATCTTTTTGAGAGAAAATCTCAAACACTCCGTTTGAAAAAACAGAAGGGAACTCTAAATTATCATACTTTAAAGATTTTTTTTTTTAAATCTCTAAAAAGTCCATGTAATTTTGAAAAGCATGACTGTTCTGTCTAAACATCTTTCGATGTTTCATATCCATTCCCTTTCCCCTTGAAAATTTATGAAGTGCTGAATTATTTCCTAACATTTTATAATGTAAAGAAATTTTTAACTCAAATAATAAAATTCAAAAAAGGAATGCTAGAAAAAGGAGAATTGGGTTCTAGCAATAAACCAGACCCAACAAATTCATAACCTCTTCCGCTTCTAATAAACAATCCATCTCCACCTACAGAATTACTCTTCACCCAAGGTCTCAAAAACAAGCCTGATCCTGTTGTCGTCATTTTCATTCCTCTTCCGTTTTTTTTCATATATACTACTCCTCTACCTGCAGTTTTATCAATCATAGCAGAACCGGCAGACGAACTGACTCCTGCCAACAATCCAGTTGCTAATGATCAAATGACACTCGATAGAAGAGTTCTACTAATAGCACCAATAAAAGGAAGAAGAGCTCCTATAAATCCTTCTTCTACTTTTGAATTGTGCGTAATCTGTTTTTTACTCAATTTTATTTCTACTCCAGTTCCGCTTTTAAACGCATCTAAAATCTTTTTCAACTGAGCTTTCGTCACTGCGAGCACGTGCTCTCCGTATAGATCCTGATTTAAAAGTCTTATTGTTGTTGCTCCACCTGACTGAACCACCTTTTTTATCTTTTCAGCCTCTCTTTGTGGAATATTCACTTTAATATTTTCGTATATACGAAAATAAAAAAGTATAAAGAACTTTAACAGTAATCCTTTTCAAGAATTTTACCTCAAAAAAGCATTGTTTGTAATAATCTCGTACAAAATGGAGGATATCCTTTCTCTGATGTGAAGTATTATGATAATATCCTGTTTGTTCCTTAATCATTACTGGGTTTGGCAAAATTCAAAGTAGCTCTCAACATACTCAACTTGTACCAATGACTACTCCGTCCGGAATATAAATTGGATTTTTATCCATTTCACGCTGAAGATAGCCATTTAATTCCTGAATGTCATAACTTCCTTCTGGGACGTATATGGTATATATTTGTTCACCTGCATTTGGACATAACTATAATTATTGTTTGTAGAGTCTATATTTGGAAAGCTGTGATAAGTCTCTAACCCCACTAAAGCCATCTCATAATTTTTGTTTGGATCAAGTTCGATTGGTTTTTCAAAGTAGCTTTTAATTCTACTTTTTTTTGAAGTTGCTAATAACCATAATCTTGACATTTTTTTATAGAGCAAGATTTTTCTTAAGCGCTGAGCCATTATAATTCTGGAATATAAAAAGTGTCAAATCCGCTTCAATATTTTCCATTATCTTTTTTAGAGGATAAATCAATCACTGCAAATCCGTGAGGCTCTGACCAACACTGTTTGCAAAACCTTCTAAACTCTTCTTTTTTCATGTCACCCGAAACATGCTCTCTATAAATATGATCTACATTCTTAGAATCTTGAGGAAACAAACAAATAAAATTTGTATTTTCTCTTATCGCTTGTCTTGGAAGCATGAAATAGTTTTGAGCTAGATAGAATCAATCAAAGTTCGAGTATCTTCCCCTAATGTAATAATTTTCACATTTGTTTTGTTTTGTCAGCTGCAAACCTTCGAATATCATCAAATTGTTTTTATTCACATCAAGATCTTGAGGATCTGGCATATCTTCAGCCGTCTTAAAAAACTGGCACTCGATGTCAGTTTTGTTACTCCATTTTTTTGAAATTTCCTCGATGATGAAACCCGTACTCACATCTAATTTTTCAATCTCATTTTGAACTTTGAACAGTTCAAGAATGACATCTTCTGGCAATTTTCTCTCGAACGATCGCTTCAGAATTTTATACTCTGGCTGAAAAAGAGATTTTCCAAAAACTTGCAAGTTTTTATAATCCAACCATCCTGGTCTCAAAGACAAATTCAATAGCAAGGTCGTTTTTCCGCATCCAGACTTTTCAACAATTATACCTCGTATACTTTTATGCAATAACTTGTTATTATTTCTTTTACTTTTATTTATATTCCATGACAAATTAATGATGTGCATTTTTATTACGAAAAGAAATTTTTTTATTTATAAAATAAAATGTACTGCGTCTAATGTAAAAAAAGAACTGAAACGATAAACTTAAGAAATTCTATAAGCAAAAACAATAAAAATATGCTCAAAGGAACTTGCACTGTCTGCTGAACTACAAAAAACAAATTCATTTCATCCAAAAAAGGAGGAGATTTAGTCAACTCGATCAACTCTGTCACTAACAAACTCAAAATATCGTGGGCAAAATTCTCTGGAGAGATGCATCTCCTTGGAATGAACTTTGCTGGTCCTAACACCAACTTAGACGAAAGGCTCACTTCTACTCATGCATATAAAGATTGGAGCAAGCCTGTTGACAGGGTGGATAATGCAGCATAACATCACGACCTTGCTTACAAGTATTTTACAGATAAAAAAATGAGAAATGAAGCCGACAATATGATGATAGAAGAGATGGACTCGAAAAAAAATCCAACACAGCGCGAAAAAATAGAACGAAGTATCATCAAACCCATCATCTCCACCAAAGCCAAATTCGGGTTGGGATCTTTAGAGCACACATATAAACCAGGTGCAAAAAAAATCTACCAACGATCAGTGAAAAGAACCTAAAATGGACTGACGAACTTGCAAACGAACTTTATAAACCAGTTATACAACATTTCATAAGAAGAAAAGTTATTGTAAATGATATAGATGAAATATGGGCTGCTGATTTAGTTGACATGCAATCTTTTTCAAAATTCAATAACGGTATAAAATACTTACTTATGGTTATAGATGTATTTTCAAAGTACGGATTGATTGTACCATTAAAAAGTAAAACTGGTCTCGATGTAGCTAGTGCTTTAAGTAAAATCTTTAAAGAGAGAAGGTGCATAAAAATGTGGGTGGATAAAGGAAAAGAATTTTATAGCAAGCATTTGAAAGTGTTGGGCGTGCAGTTATACTCAACTGAAAATGAAGAAAAAAGTTGTGTAGTTGAACGATGGAATAGAACGATGAAAGAAAAAATGTTCAAGTACTTTTCAGCTAATAATGCTAAAAAATATATTGACATTTTAGATGAAATGGTAAATAACTACAACAACACAAGACACTCTTCAATTAAAATGACTCCAGTTGAAGCTGGTGATAAAAAGAATAAGAATATTGCCTGGTTTAATCTGAATGGAAATGTTTCTGAAAGACCAAATCCGAAATTTTCTATCGACAACAAAATTAGGATAACTAAAAAGAAGTCAAATTTTAAAAAATGATACACACCAAGATGGACTGAGGAGATTTTTACAGAATCAAAAATTCAGTACACAGACCCACCCACATATAAAATAACAGACAATAATGGTGAAGAAATACAAGACACTTTTTATGAAAAGGAAATGCAAAAAACTAATCAAGAAATATTTAGAATTGAAAAAGTGATTCATAAACAAAAGAACGAATCATTAGTAAAGTGGTATAGATATCCAGATTTATTCAACTCATGGATTGATAATAAAGAGTTAATAAGTTTGCGAAAATAGACGCATAAGTGGGTCAGGTCTATGATTACGTAGATTGAAAAAAATTGAATCAAACTGAACTAAATTACGTAGATTGAAAAAAATTGAATCAAACTGAAAATTAAATAAAATGATATGGCGTACACGAAATAAAAAAACAATTGTTCACCTATGGTTAATGAGCCAGAATCGGCCTTTCCTAGTAGTTTTAAAACAAATCTTATTGCTCAATAAATTTATTTCAACATAACAACTAACATATTATTAAAACATTATAGCAGTTAAAAGTAACATGAAAATATTTAAAAAGAAAAAAACAATTAACAATTATTTTAACTTAAGATTTTGGGAATTTGAACCCACCTGGTTGTGAAGGAACAAATGCCAAAATTAAAAAAAGCAATCCTCCAAATACAGATGATAATATAGTTGTTCGTTTACGTCCAAAGCTTAAAAGCAGAAGTAAAATGAATACATGTTATTTAAAATTGTTTTTAAAGAAAGAATTTTTTATGTTATTTCAAAAGTATATATTGATTAAAAATACATTCATGTATTAGTGAAAAACCAAGACTACACGTGCAATATCAAGAACCAAAATCTCAATGGTTTTTAAACTGGATATTTCGATTTTAAACAATTTTTCATGTCAGGAGATTTTTATCACAAATTATTTTAAAGAATTTTTCATTTCATTTTATTTCTGCTTGTTTTTGAACCATTTTTTCTACTCATAAGAAACAGAGCACTAAAATGTTCATATTTTTAACTTCAATGAGAACTGCAAAACTACAATTATCAATTAATTTTAATGATTCAGTTAATATTTCAATTAAAATAATAAAATATTCGAAGAAAAAATCAAGTAAAACAAATTATAATTTCACATAAATATCTTTTGAAATATCCGGAAAAAAGGAATCTTAATGACAAATATCTCTATTTATCAGGTTCTCACTCGGACATCATAGCTTAGAAATTCAAAAAGAGACTTATGTAGAAATTCAGACAGTAATTTATGATCCAGCAACAAAGAAAAACTCTAGATTTAATTTGAATAACATCATATTTATCAATCTGGGTGCAATATGAAACACATTTTACATTTTAAAATGTGGTAATACAAAAATTGAGCGTTTGGAGTGGGTTTGGGGTGGGTTTAAGGTGGGTTTGGGGTGGGTTTGGGGTGGGTTTGGGGTGGGTAGGGGTGGGTTTGGGGTGGGTAGGGGTGGATTTGGGGTGGGTAGGGGTGGGTTTGGGGTGGGTAGGGGTGGGTGGGTTTGGTGGATCAAGAAACGTTTACCGGGACATTAAGATGTTTCATTTTATACAGCTGAAGAACAAATGTAAATACAAAAATATAATATATTTTAGTATTTACATTTGTTCTTCAGCTGTATAAAATGTTCTTTTCTGAGAGAGATGACCTGACTTTAGTCAAAAAATGGTCAAATTTACTTTTTAACATAAATAATTTTTTCTTTCATAGATACACTTTTTTTAAAAGTAATATTCTGCTGTGTATAGGGTAAGGTTGCCAATATTGTACCTCCTAAGACAAAACTGAAAAATATAGGTAATCTACTGAGTGAAAACATGGATTTTCAATTGAATTTCATAATTTATGGATTGTTTCTTGTAAAGACGTTAAAAAAACTCAAAACTTAAAAAGCGTTAAGTCTCAAAGAATCAAATTAAAAAAATAGCGCTAAGAATACAATTAAGGAAACTAGATCCTTAATTGTACCATTGTAATCCAATATTGTACCACTTTCTTGATTTCA
Organism: Hydra viridissima; assembly: GCF_058129835.1. Classification (NCBI taxonomy): domain Eukaryota; kingdom Metazoa; phylum Cnidaria; class Hydrozoa; order Anthoathecata; family Hydridae; genus Hydra; species Hydra viridissima. The sequence goes on from NW_028324319.1 coordinate 700,434, forward strand.
ATTACTTTATGATTTTAGATTTAAGGGATTAAAAGAACTGATTAAAAGGAATGGTTTTTATAAAATTAGCAATTGGAAATATTCTGATATAACATAACATAACACCTAACTGCCCATAATATAATGAAATGAAGTTTTTTATTTAATAAACTCTATGCAACTTGAACTTTTTTTTCTTCTGGAAAATGCCAAAAACGGGTATCACCACATATGGCACAATTTTTATTTAAATTATATGTTTACCAATGGGTTAGCGAAGATTAGAATAGAGGAGGAAGGTAGGTATTAAAGATAGTTATACTAAATAATGTAAAACAATATATACTATATCTGTTTTAAAAACAACCACACTAAATATTGTAAAACAAAATACACAAAAACATTTTTGGCAAAAGTTTCAGATATTTTGTGTCTGCTTTTGATTAACACCTGCACAGCCATGTTGACACCAGCCATGTTGACACCAGCCACACTGAACTAGAGAGTGCATCTTTTTAAGGACTGCTTGTCAATACAAGAGTAATACTGGAATTTTTCTTTTTTTGTTTCAGTGATAAAGTTCGTATTGTAAGTATGGATATTTTTCTAATTGGAATCTCAAAAGGAATTTGTTAAACTTTACAAGCGTTTTTTAGCGGTCAGAATGGTTGTGTCAGTACAATTTAGGACATGCCTTGAGGTAAAATTTATGAAACTAATCTGACATACAGTTAATTAAAAAATTTGCCAACTAAAAATAAGTTATTTTAAATTCTAGGTATTTATTTTGAATTTAGATAAATTATGCTTTAACATAAATACACTGAACAAATCATATCTTCTACTTTTTTTAGTGAAATACGCTTAGCCATAAAAACCTAAAATAAGAAATCTCCAATAACAAACCAACAAGAGCTTACTCTGGCCTTAATGCAGTTGGATGACAAAAAAAAACAGTTGACTACTTAATTTCATTCAGCAAAGATAAAAAATAAGTTAAAAAATTTCTTGAGGGTTGTAAAGATAACAAGTTATGTTAAAAGTACAATATAGGCATCGGTACAATATTAGCAACCTTACCCTATACAAAAAATCAAGAGTAATCAATTTTCATAAATGTATAAATAAAATAAAGATGTCTTACTAATTACATAACCATAAAACCATCATGTTTGAAGGAATATCTGCAAGGCTGACCAAGGCAAAGTCTGTGTAGAGATTCCCACTAAGTTTATCTGAAGAAATAGAGATGCCATAGTAAACTAGGCCAATGCACAACCTAACACAAAATTTAATATGATTTTCTTTTTTTGGAGATTTGAGATTTTTTGGAAGATCTAAAACTTTTTTGTAGATCTAAGATTGCTGATCTGAGATTATATAACAATCAAGATCTAGAAATTTATCATTTAATCAAAATAGTAGTAATAATTCAAAAGAGTATTATTAATCTGAACATGTACATCGATTTTTCATCTATTTTAACATTATAAATTGATTATAAAACTTATAAAAAAGATCATACATTGATCAAGAGAATTGCAAAAGAGCTACCATTTAATGTCTAGCATGATTTTTATTTGCTAGCAAACACATTTGATTTATAATTTTTTACTCACAAAACTGTAAATACTTAACATCCCCAGTTATTATGTCCAGATTGGAATAAAAAAAGATAAGGGCAGGAGAGATGATAGGCAAACCAATCACTTCAGTTAACTGTCTTGTTCATCTGTATTCAGAAAATGGTACAACTTTGTGGAGAAAGAAAGTCATAAATCCTTTTGGGGAGGATTACTTGGGAGACAAAACAAATACAAAGTTTGGGAAGCAAACTGTTAACCCACAACTTCTGTAATTATAATGAACTGCATAAATTTGATGTTTCAAACAGTAAAGATTACTCATAGTGATTTAAAATTGATATCTTGGCAAAAAAAAGATTATCTACAATTGATGGAAAAGTCTATGTTCCTATTTTGCACCTCATTCTAAGTTTTGCTAAACATGTGGTCTTTGATAGGCTGGTACTTTTCAGTAAGACCCGCAAGCAAACATTTCTTTAAGATTGCCAGACTTTGATTTCATGTTCTCACTTTTCAATTATATCAAAAAAGATTTAGTCTTTATTTTTTTCTAAAGATACTTGGCATTATATTCCACAATAACGCTGACTAAGCTTTAGTCAGCTTAACCATGCTCAGGATGGACAAGTTATTTTGGAAATCCTGAGCATAGCTAAGTGAAAAATTATCTGCCATGGTAGGAAGTCTGCTCATTATCTAAAGATACTGGCCAATGACTACATTTGCCCAAACAATTTCTATGATCTGGAACAAATGGCAAGTAACACCCAAGAAATATGTGATTTCATTAGAAGATTCTGGATGGAACCAATTTAGTAATTAATAGCCATGAACTTCATTCTGATGTTAGACAACCCCATGTCAAGATGAACCATAATGAGATCTTTTAACGAGAATGGTGGCATGTTTGATTTTGGTCTTGTGCTAATGGGGCTTGGGTATGATTCATTAGATGTTTATTTGTTCATAAGACAGCACTCATATTAAAAATGCTATTCATCATATTATCAGCTACTCGTTTTGCTTTGAGTAACAGGCAGAGGCAATCCTCCAGTTGTCTTTACAAGGTGTATTCTTCTATGTGACAAGACTAGCTTTTAGGGATTTACACTAGCTACAAAGTGCTCAGCAGCTTTGGATTCTTTGGCAACTATACCGTTTAAAAGTTTCTAACATGTGGACTGATTGCAGTTGTGAGGCAAACCTTAACCTTAAGGACCGAGGCATTAACTGCAATTTGAAGGAGTTAACTTTTTTTTTCAGCTTCAAAGAGATTTATATCCTTGATTTATAAATGTCTATTAAAATATCAATGAATCAACAACCATGCAAAAACCTTTAATCATAGTTTATATGTAGATAAATTGATTACTTGTAAACTAGTACCAACATGAAAATGTGGATGCTCCAAGTAGGTCAAATTTAATATGTGTTTTTCTAGCTCACATTTAAAGACATGGAAACAGTAGTTTCAATAACTTCATATTCAAATTATTTTCACAGAAATCATAATTGGATTTCAAAGTTTTCATTTCTGGACAATGGAATGTGCCTAACTTCACCAACCATCAGGTGGCGCTTATGGGTCAGTGCATAGCAATTTAAATAAAATGTAACAGTTTTTGGTTTTCTAGCATTTTTGGCATTTTGAAAATTACTACTTTATGATGAAGCTGTGATAAGAAGCATGGTTTTTGCACATGATTATTCTAAATTTATTTAAAACATTATGAAAAGATGGTTAAATTCTCTTTTCACTAATAGATGTGCCCTGATGTAAGAGATTTTAAGTTTAAATGTGTTTGATATAGTCAATAAAGATGAGTAAAAGAACTTAAAAAGTATTTTGATTTACGAAAAGACATACCAGAAGATAATGAAAAATTGTTAGGAAATCTTGAGGAGATTGACTCAGGATTGGTATCTGACCTAAAGTATATTAATATGGTCTTCATTTTTGTCTTTGGTCTTCATTTTTGTAAACATCACCAAGAATTTTAGGCTCTCTTGATGGTTTGTTAAAATGTTTTATTAAAACATTTTATAATAACCCACAGCTTCTGTAATTATAATGAACTGCATAAATTTGATGTTGCAAACAGTAAAGATTACTCATAGTGATTTAAAATTGATATCTTAGCAAAAAAAAAGATTATCTACAACTGATGGAAAAGCCTATATTGCACCTCATTCTAAGTTTTGCTAAAGATGTGGTCTTTGATAGGCTGGTACTTTTCAGTAAGACCCGCAGATGAAGTAATAAATTTTAGCTTAAGTTAAGCTAAAATTTATTACTTCATCTCACCTCCAGAAAAAATATTAGCTTAAGGGGATTGAATTGTAGATCATTATCATCATAATCAGATCATCAGATAATCAATCCTCATAAGCAGATTGTTGGCTCCTATTTTAAAAAGTTGAATCAAGATACAGTACTTTCAAGTTTTTTGAGGTTATCATGGGATATAATGCTGGTAAACTATCTCTTTGGAAATAGATACTTCAGAAACTCTGCTTCAATATAACTCATACAAAGTTTTTCTTGAAACCTAATATGAAGGAAAAGTAAAATAAAAAATATTTTGGATCAATGTTTTGGCTGAGATAATTTTTTATTATTTGAAGTCCCGCAATGAGTTGGCCACTTTTTAACTAAAGTATGAGAATATCTTGTAAAACTATGAGAAAAAAATGTATTCTGTATGAGTATTCTGTATATCCAAGCTGCATGCTCATAAGTACTATATAGCAACCAGACAAGTGGAACACCCAAATTTTATCAACTTTGCTTCGATTAGGCACCTAATCAATTTTTTTTTTTTTCTTATTAAGAAACATCAATTATTCATTCATAACCTTTTTCACAGATTTACTTAAGAATGTTTTGAGATATTTTTCTTCAAATATTCAACCAAATAAATAGATATATACATGCAGCAAAAGATCAACTACCTAAAATCTTATTCTTATTACAAAGCTTATACACGTGGAAAAATATTTTTTGTAATTGAAAACAGCACAAAATGTTTGTTAAATACATAGAATAAGTAATTTGCTAAAAATGAGTTTAGTAGTTGAAAGGTCTATGAATTAAAAGAAGGTGGAAATAATGAAAAAAATATATATTTTAGCACACAGTAAAAAGTTCATACCAACTAAAAAGCTGAACTAAAGTAGAGAGAAACATTTGCCATGGATAGAAAACATATTTAAATGAACTTTTGAGCTCGTTTGATTCTACTGAACAACTTGAAATACGTACATTAGGCCATGGTTTCTTATTGTACTTTGCAACTTTATGAAGAATTGTTTCAGCTTTGCATTTATCATTGTTTAGACGAAGCCATCTCACAGATTCAGGAACAAATCTAAATAGAAAATTTCATGTAACAGTATACATATTAAAAGTGATAATTACTTAAATTTTTTTAATTATATTAATGTATTCAAATAATATCATAAAATTATATCATAATTACATTAATTTTACTTAATTTTATAAACAAATAACTGCAGCAATATTTCAGAGAGTAACTTTAAAAAACAAAGAAAACAAACTTTAGCTTATAGAATTACAAATTGCAAATTTTTTAAAGTTTATTTTAAAATATTAAAATTAGTAGATAAGAACAATGACTTCAAATCTCTTATATGGACTCACTGGTAGGTAAAAATAAGTATCAAATATGGTGCAGTTAAAATCAACTCAAGAGTACGCCATTTCTGAATAAGCCATGCTTGCAATGACATTAAACATAATGCCATGTTAAATGAAAACCAAATTAGATTAGAATAATTTCTGTAACTTGGACCTATTAACTCTGTCATTAACACCCAAATAGCTAATGCTGCTCCACCTTGTGAAACTCCTGCTACAAATTGAATTGCTAAAAACACCCAGAGGTTTTTAACAAATGCACTGGCTAATGCAACTCCTACACATGTAAACCAAGCAGGGAATAAAAGACGTTTTCGACCAAATCTAGATAGTAAAGAAAAACTTTTATTTATTTGGTAAAAATGAATATAAAAAAAACATTAACAATACAATCTCACAAATTCAAAGAAATATTTGCTGATACTTTATGTAAAACTTACAATCCTTGAAAAAGTTCTTGAAAACAACAATTTTTTTTATTTTGGTCCATTTTTAAAAGAAAAGTGAAAAATCTCCAGCACGCAAAACTTTTATAGTTAAAACAATCAACCTTTTTTTAAATTTAACATTAATTAACAACTTTTATCTAGTATATAACTTAAGTTTAAATTTTAATCAAACCATTAAAAATATAACATATACTTATCAGACACAATGCCTAGAAGTATGGGACCAACTGCACATCCTAACTGAAATGCACTATAGGCAACAGAAGTGAGAGCTTTTCTATCACAAACCAAATCCCACTATGAAAACAACAATAAAAGCAGTTACAAATATAAATAATCAAACAATCATAATTTTGAGAAATCAGTTGATGTTGCTTATTTATATATATATATATATATATATATATATATATATATATATATATATATATATATATATATATATATATATATATATATATATATATATATATATATATATATATATATATATATATATATATATATACATTAAAGTTTGAAATTTCAGGAAAATTTGTTTGCTTATAAAATTCAGATATACCTCTGTTACTATTGAGAATTCTTTACTCTCAACAAATCTCCATGATTCTCTTTTCATAGAGCATCTTTCCTTGTAAAACTCATCATTGTCAGAAAAGACACCTGTTCTGTTGCATTCAGAATTCACATGAGAGCAAGTCCAAGGAGGATCGATTCCAATGAATGTAATTGATAGAATTTGGTAGGTGAGTGGTACCATTAGCAAACTAAGTAAAAAAACCAGTAATAGTTGAAATCTACCAAATTCTCCAATAAGTTTCAGTATCTCATCTACCTCCATTTCTTTCAAAGATTCAGTATAAGACGCATGTTTAGATATTAGATCATCCTTACCATTCACGCCACTAAAATCTGAAGTAGGGTATGTCCCTTCTCCTTTAGTTGTAGTAGGTGTCTTTAAACCCACAGCCATTTTTTTAGTCTAAAATAGATATATATCTTAATACTTATATTTTTAGTAGTTATTAGTTGAATTTTGTTAAGTTAATTTGAAGTTTTGAATTCGAAATTAGAAAATCTTTTAACATTTTTATTTTATTAATGAGGAAAAAAAATTTCCAAGTTTAATAAACTATGAAATTACATCAAGTCACAACACGATTTTAAAAATCCAAAATCTCAACAAAAGAAGTTTAAAGTATGAAAGTAATTGGATTTAGCCTGCAAAAGGCTAAGAATTATTAGAGAACAAAAGAATATAAATATTGAATTGCTATTAATAGCTTCATACAGATAGGGTACTTTGATAAGAACAGGTTAACAAAAATTTGCTCTTTGTTTACATCTTTGATACTCGGAGAGTGGTCTGTTAAAAACATGTTATTAAATCTGATCAATCAAAGCGTATTTTTGAAAAAAAAACACGTGGTTTTCGAGTGTTTCTCAATCAAACAATATCAAGATTATTCGTGTTAGTAAAATCTTATTTACAATAACTCAGGTCAAAGGATAAAGTCTGTTTTTAGGGGATATGGAAGGGTGTTCCAAGAAAGGATACACTGGTATTTAATGGAATTTATTCCATGTTTAGTTGTCTATTTTTCTGAGATGGTTAAGTTGTTATAAGCGACTGGTCTTCGGTTATGCCCACACGTTGACCTAAAGTGGTTATGAAAGATGGTAGGAAGGAGGCTGCGTTTTTGATCCCAGACAAATGAATGATTTAGGAACTGGATTAAATCATAGAAACAAAGAACTTTGGATGTAAGATACAGTATGTCGGTAGGGAAGTTTCTTGGGCAGAAATCAATTATTCATAGTGCTCTATTTCGAAGCGAAATGATTTAAGAAAGACAGACAATTGTAGATTGTCCCAAACTTGGTATGCATATTGTAAATGTAAACCAAAGTTTGAGTGATATATAGATAGCAATGTTTCAAAATTAGAATATTGTCGAAATTTTGCAAAGATGCCGTTGTAATGGTTTAATTTGAGAGTGAGGTCATTTATGTGAGTTTTAAATGAACGTTTCCTATCTATCACAACATTAAGTTAAGTTATATCTTAAGATAAAGGCAGCTTTTGGCCACTTATTGTAAAGTTCAAGTATTTTAGAAGGTTCTTGTTAGTTTTTTTATAAAAGTTTGTATATTGCGTCTTAAAATATATTTTAAGATATGACCAGTCTTGTTCAGGATATGGCCAGTCTTGTTCATTGGCTCGGAACAAATAAAATCTCATTGAATACTAAAAAAACAGAAATAGTAATATATTACTATTTCTGTTTTTTTAGTATTCAATGAGATTTTATTTGTTCCGAGCCAATGAACAAGGCTGGCCATATCCTGATTATTATATTCATTTAGTTTTTTGAGAGAGTTCATTAATTGGAGATAAGTATCATCAGCAAAATGATTCGTATTTGAATGTTTAATAGAAAGATGAAATTTGAATGTTTAATAGAAAGGTCATAGATATAGATAATAAAGAGAGGAGGACCTAAAATGGATCACTGAGGAATGCTTATACAAACGCTTTTAATGTCTGAGGAGGTGCTATTTAAAGAAACAAACTGTTGACGATTGGAAAAGTATGATTTAAACAATTGCAAGGTTGTACCGCGTACACCATGATTGTTAAGCTTTGATAGGAGAATGTCATAGTCTACGGTGTCAAAAGCTTTTTGTAAAAGCTCAATGTAAACCCCGCAAGGAAACTTTCCATTATCAAGAGCAACTATCATAGTTTCTGTAATTTTGGTAAGAGTGGGAGCTGTAGAATGCTTTTTACGAAAACCAAACTGGGGTTTATATAAGCATTGATTTTGGTTAAAGAAATCGTATAATTTATCATGTATATCTTTTTCAAAAATTTTGCTTAAATTAGAAAGAAGAGAAACCAGACGATAGTTGGTGCATTTGAAACCATTAATTCTAAAAAATTTGAAATCTCATTGAATGTATTGTATTTGAGTGAGCCAAAGTTGAAATCTCCTAATGGCCTAAACTTTTTTTTGTCTAAGCTAAAACATGTAACAAAACGTGTTTTTCAGTCAACCGCATGTTTTTTAAAGTCCATATTCCGGGTATAGAGGTGCAGGGTTGAACAGCATGTTTAAAAAACGTGTTGTTCACGGCATGTTTTTCAAAAATATGCAGCTTACTGAAAAACACGTTTAATACATATTTTTTAACCCCCCGCACCTCTTTACCCGAAGCTGGTAATTTAAATGTTGGGAGAAAATGAGCTGCTAATTTTAGTAAGTAATGATTATTTTTAAAACATTCTTTATTTTAGAATTTTTTTTTCTGAATAATTTAATTAAATTATTAAAAAAAAAAATTATATAAACTATTAACTATTATATTAGTCATTAGTAATAATTATTACTTACTAGTATTAACAGCTAATTTTCTCCAAACATTCACAATGGGAGGTATAACAAATGAATTCTAACCTGACATTTTACCAAATATTGAACGAGCTACTTATTGTGAGAGAATTACATAAAGTCTGTACAAGGTAACAATAGGTGTCACAGAGATCAATTAACATAAAGCTGTGCGTTTTTAAGTATTTACTTATGTTAAAGCCCTGATTGCGAAAAAGTTAATGCAAATTCTCCTAATTCACCATATTTTGATTGGAGTTAATTTATTTTATGAAGGAGGAGGAAAGGATAACGCTTGCGTTGAAAGAAAGGCCACTTAAACATGTTAAAGCAAAACTTTAGAATTTAGAAATGAAATTTTTACTACGCAATTCACCATCGAAAATGATTAAATAGAAACAAAGTTACAATTTGAGTTAGGTTTAGGGTTAGGGTCCATACCCAGTGGACAACCAACAGTTTAAATTGTGTGTTCAAAAAGATCACATTAAGGATCGAAGTCTTGAATTTTGTAGACAGTCGTTATCCGATATTAGTAATTTCTTATAATTCTAGTTGTTTTCTCAACTTTTGCAAGTTTATTAATTTTCATTTTGATAAATTAATTTCATTCGATTGCATTGAACCGACTAACATGATGGTTGACTCAGGCAACGATTTGATATCATTTTAAAAACGAATATCAAAATAACATTTTCATACCATAAGGAAAAACAGGATACTTTTTGATTTGCAATTTTTGATTAATGTGAACATTAATAATCAGGTTTGCAACTTTCAAACTAAAGAAAAGGAACGGTCACTACAGTAGGGCGGGGGAGAGGGGGCTGGTTGAGTAATTTTTACTAAAACAAATTTATCTCCTGAACGATGCATCGGGTTTATATTATTTATTCACTATTAGAAAGAACATTTTATCTGCTAAAAATTGCTTAAGAAAAAAAAAAAATTTTTAAGATTTTTTTGAGAAAATATTCCCTAAAAGTTAACCGAGCTGCTCAACCTGCCCCAACGGGGCAACCTACCCCAACGGGGGGTAGGTTGAGCAGCTGTGTGGGGTAAGTTAAAAATAAAGTTAGTAAGTTAAGATTTTTATTTTTGTAATTTTTACTTAAATGTCTAAATGTTTACCCAGCAAAATTTGTTTCTCCGTATCCGATAATTCCTTTTTATTATTTAATTTTTGAATTAATCTTATTAATTAATTTTGTTAATTAACTTTATTAATTAATTTTATTAACTAATTTTATTAATTAGTTTTATCAATTAGTTTTATTTATTAGTTATATCAATTAATTTTATTAATTAATTTTATTAATTAATTTTATTAATTAATTTTATTAATTAATTTTAATAATTAGTTTTATTAATTAGTTTTATTTATTAATTTTATTAATTAATTTTTTTAATTAATTTTATAAATCGATTTTATTAATTAATTTTATTAATTTTTTTCAAACCTGTTCAACTTACCCAGACTAGACTAAGTCACACAAAAGTTAGGTTATAAAAAGAACTATAATACTTAGGGAAAAATGGCTAAGTATAATCGGAAGTCAAAGAAATGGGTAAAATATCAACATTTAAATGGAAAAGACCATTGAAGCGCTTTATTATATCACGTTGGATAAAACACCAGAAACACTGATATCTTATGGTTTTTTGGCGGTTCATTTGATTTAGTGGAAAATTTGGCTGAAAAAGTGTCACTTGGAGAAAAGTTTTATAGCTTCTTTAGTCTCTAAAATGGAAATAAAAGAAAACATTTTGGTCTCATAGAAATTATTCTTTAAATATTGTTAGAAAGCAAACCAGTGTCGGGTTGAAACAAAAAGGTTGAAAATGCAGCTTCATTTTAAAAATTCTCTTTAATAAGAAGACTCTTAAATTAACGAGGGCGAACTTGTGAGAAACTTTATAACAGAAAATGATCAGTATATTCCTGGTATAATAAAACGGTTGTATGAAATCAACTTTTGATGTGGGAAGTATTATGTTGAAGTATTTATTTTAAGCTCCTTTTTATCGCGGAGTAGGTTATCGCGGGGTAGAGTGGGGTTAATTGTGTACGTTTTACTAAATCTTACAGATCTTATGAGCTGTGCACCTGACATGAAATTCTTTTGCTTCAAGCCATGGAAAGGGAACTGTTAGTGGGATCGGAAGCATGGTGAAGAGATCAGTTTGGAGAGCTGTAAAATTAGGCAACCAAGTTAAAAACTTCCACATGACCACTGTCATCAGCATTCACCCGAATGCTGATTTCAGTGGTTTTATGGAAGTAGGAGCTGCCAACATTAAAGCTAACATTAAAGAAGCCAACATTAAAGAAGGCGATTATGTAATTGTGTAATTGGAGTCTGCGTCAAAACAACTTTTAAAAAGATTCTAAGTTGGTTTGGTCATCTAAATAGGTGAACTTGCCGGAATTGACCCTGGGTGGCAGGTTAAATAAAAATTTTAGTTCGTATATGCATGATACTACTTTCAATTTTTTTTTTTTTTTATCAAAGAAAAAAATAAAGCCGAAAGTAACACTTTGGTGTTGGATGTAACATTTCAGGATGAATAATATTAATATCTGATAAAAAAAAACCTACTAATAATCAATTTTTACATAATTATATTATTATTTTAGTACAATGCTAGCGCATACGAACCAAACTATTCTTAACATGCCACCCAGGATCAATTCCAGCAAGTTCACCTCTACACTATCAAATACGGATCGGCAAAAAATTATTACGGGTAAAAATTTTTACGGGTCGGCAAAAAAAGACCATGAGCTTGACTAAGTGACATAAGTATATACCAAGCTTACACATGACTTTTAGTTTTCAAACTCTTCTTACAGTTCTTTCTAATCACTCCAAAATCTTTCTTTCCAGGCATTTAGTAGGACACATATTTACTGCAACAATATAAAATGACCGTCTCTTTAATTTCATCACTAAGGGCTCTCTGGGATATTGGCTTTGGTTTTGAATCATTTATAGTTAAGCCCTCTGCTTTTGCAACAACTTCAAACAAATTCTTTTGTTTTTTTTTTCTTGGAGATTTTGGAAGAGACCTTTTAGCGCGTTTTAAAACTTTACTTTGAGAAAGAGGAGTGAAGAGTGAGTCAGTTGATTGTCCCATATTCGTAGTTTCTATCAAATTTATGGCATTTGTATCGGCCCTTTTTCTCTTTGCTTGTCTCCACTTAAGTATTCTTTCTGTCTCTTTTACGTTAAACCGTTTAATTCGTGCACGAGTCATATTGAGAATTTGTTTCTCTCTAGCTAATCTTTTCCCGCGTTACATGAACTAACAAAGGAAACTGCTCTCTTTTATTGAAATTTATTGAAATTGAAATAATAAACTTTTTGTTTCTTTTTAGTGCCGGATGTAACACAAAGTATACGTCATAGATACCGGATTTATATATGGTTATGTAAGAATTAGACATCCTTTGCGGACTTTTTTATGTATGAATGAAGTATTTAATACATTTAAAAGATACTTTCTTTAACGGGCAACACATAAAATACTTTAGTTTAAAAGGAAAGATTTTTTAAAATATTCGTGCGCGACATGTTGCCTCTTCAGCTTATATTGTTTACCCTATTTTCGAATTCAACTAAAATCTGCATAATAGGCGGTGTAAATAAATATGAGTAATTATTTTGCTGTGTGTTTTCGGAGCAATTACTCCACTTTACGTAAAGGAATTGCTCCAAAAACACATAGCAAAAGCATTTTGTTCATTTTTGTTCACACCGCCTATTATCAAACATTGAGATTTTATCTTTCACAAAATGTAAAAAATTTCTAAATCTTTAAAAAGATTTTTTTCTTTGATGTTTATCTTATCATGATTCGCTTTAAACTTGAAATTTTTAATTGATATTTATCGCATTTTTATAAACTCCCTATTATCGCATTTTTGTCGATTACCAACTATTGCTTTTTCATCGATTACCTTTTATGGCATTTTTATCAATTACTTAGTATCGCGTTTTTATCAATTACCTATTATGGCCACTTTTTATTGACGTTGCCTTTAAAAATTAATTTTGTACTTGTAATTTTCATTAAAAGTTTTGTATTATCTTTAATTCTTAGAATTCTACTTATAAGTTCTAATTCTTGAAAACTAACTTTATTTTTGGAAGAGTTTGATGGCTAAATGCAAGTTTAGCGCTTCAAAGAAGTCTGTCAACAAGTAAACTTTAAAGAAGTCTGTTAACTAATTAACATTAGTGTCCAATTCTTAAAGAGTGAAACTTTGAAATTGTTTCCTTTAAATAGCCTCGACCGATTGTTCTTGAAAAATTACTGTTACCAGGCACTTCGCTAGTTTGCATAGAAAATGTCAAATTAAAATTTGGAATTTTACGGAATCTATACTATTTTGAATTAATTCTATTATTATTATTGAATAGTTAAAAAAAAAAAAAGTAAAAAAAAAGAAAGTATTTTGTCAGTTTCTCATTTTATAAAAAACTATTCGTTTTTTAAAAATATAGAAATTTATTTAACTATGAACTGTTTATGAAACATCGATTGCTGCAAATTTAAGACTACCGTAATGAGATTCTTTTAAAAACGAAAAACAGCAACGTAATCTGTAAAAAACCCCATTATAAGTTGATTACGATGAAAATAATAAAAGGAGTTTTCATAGATAGTTCTAAAAACTTTTACATTTTTACCTGAGCTGAGAATCCATCTTAATTGAACTGACAGAATGAAGACCAGTTTCTAAAATAGAAATTCTCATCAAACTCCATCTCAAATGTTATTTGTTGGAAATCTCATTTTGCATCATTTTGAAAAAATCACAGATCACACAAACATTAACTGTAAAAATGATTTCCATTTGTCCCAGTCTTCCATTTCTTCACTCGCAAAGTAAATTGCAATATTTTTTATATAATGATAATAATAATAATAATAATAATAATAATAAAAATAATAATAATAATAATAATAATAATAATAATAATAATAATAATGATAATAATAATAATAATAATAATAATAATAATAATAATAATAATAATAATAATAATAATAATAATAATAATGATAATAATAATAATAATAATAATAATAATAATAATAATAATAATAATAATAATAATAATAATAATAATAATAATAATAATGATAATAATAATAATAATAATAATAATAATAATAATAATAATAATAATAATAATAATAATAATAATAATAATGATAATAATAATAATAATAATAATAATAATAATAATAATAATAATAATAATAATAATAATAATAATGATAATAATAATAATAATAATAATAATAATAATAATAATAATAATAATAATAATAATAATAATAATAATGATAATAATAATAATAATAATAATAATAATAATAATAATAATAATAATAATAATAATAATAATAATAATAATAATAATAATAAAAATAACAATAATAATACAAATATTGATAATAATAATAATACTAATAATAATAATAATCTTAATATAATTAGCACAGAAACGTTTAATGTTTAATGTTTAATGCTCAACGTCGTTTCGTCATTAGTTACTAGGCTTTGAAAAAGCGCGTGCTCTAAATGCACGCGGCCATTGGATAAAGATTTCTTAAGCGAGTTGAAACTTTTTTCCTTTTGGAATTTAATTATTAGTTTAGATATATTACATAAAGAATCATATTAAGAGAAATGATAATCGTTAAGATCATGTTATAATTGAAGTAAGTATATAAAATAGTTATATATACATTTTTATTAGCTAAAGTAGAAAGGATTTAAATTTTTATCAGAAAAAGTAGAAAGGATTTTAATCTTTTAAATTGTTTGTATTTTGTTTGTTTTAGCTTTTCTTTTAGCATTTTTATTTTTGTTATTTTAATTTTTAGAAAGAAAATAGGGGTATGGATGTTATTTAAAGTTACACTAATGCTACTTCCATAAAATGGTTATTACTACTTTGAAATTTCTGTGATGCTTTTAATTATTTTTGTTCTTTTTTAGAAAATTTAGAAAAATAAATTAAAATTTTGTGCCAACACTGACATGGCATGTCACATGTTATTGTATGTAAAGGTTAAATTTTGTTATGAGGATTACAGTTCTTATGAAAAAAAAAAAGAAGGTAAAGAGTATTGTTTGTAAATATATATTTTGTTTACTTTGAATCTTTTTAAATTTTATGGCGTTATTTTTAAAATTTTTGTTTGCACACGTTTATTGTTTGCATATATGCTTTTTTGATATGTATATATATATTGAAATAAGTGCCTTTTAGTTGTTTTATCAATGTGTTTTTACAACAATGTAAAGTGTTTTTTTATTGTTTGTGTATGTGTTAATATGTGTTATATAATTGTTTTAAAATTGTGTTGAAATATTTATATAAGGTATATATTTAACCTTATATACACATTTAAACACATTTATTGTGTTTATAGTTGGTACATGTTTATATTATGTTGTTTCTGTGTTTTCCAAGTGCTGTGACTTGGTAAACATCTACCTGAAAATCAATTATTGTATTTTAGAGAAGGAGCAGAACAAATGGCTTTAGATTGTGCAGCTCAACATGATACGCACCTAAGGGCATGGTTTAAGTTAAATGCTGAAAATGAAAGAGCACATTGCAATTCTTATGTAGACATTCCTTATCACTTTATATTTGATGATAAACATTGTAAATGGAAGGTTAGACAAAGGGGTGGTAATAAGGTGATAGTAAGAATGTATAAAGTTAATCCAACTGGAGAATTGTTTTTTCTTAAACTGTTACTTTTGCAAGCAAAAGGAGCAATATCTTGGGAGGATGTGCGTACTGTTAATGGTATTGTCCTTGAAACGTTTCGTGAAGCATGTGTTTTGAAAGAATTGTTGTAAGATGACACTGAATGGCAGAATACTCTTTCTGAGGCGGTTTTAACAAGTACGCCAAAGCAAATTAGACAGTTGTTTTCAATTATTTTGACCTTTTGTGAATCTGACAATCCTTTACATCTCTGAAATACATGCAAATCTTTTATGATGGAAGATTTCATTCACCGCTCAATCCCACTTCTAATAGCTGAACAAGCTACTCTTCATCAAATTGAAAAGATTATTAATCAAAGTGGTAAAATGCAGACTGATTACAATCTGCCTGTTATTGATGAGTTTATTGGCTTAAATCTAGAAAATTTTGATGAAAATGTTCAACAACTGAAATAGTAGAATTGTGTATAACACAACCAGCTGAAATAGTAGAATTGTGTATAAAATGTTCTTTGCATTGGCAATGTGTATAAAATGTTCTTTGCATTGGCAAAATGTTCTTTGCATTGGCAATGCAATTGGTGCAGAAGTTTGTATTAACTGAAAATATGAGAGTACAAGATGGGGAAGGTGAATTTTCCCAATGGCTACTAAAACTTGGGAATGGAACAATACCTGTCAAAGAGGAGGATCCTTTTAAAGGATGCATTAAAATACCAAATCAGTGCATTATTAGAGAAAATGAATCAGTTGTTGAAAAGATTTTTGGAGATGCTGATCAAAATGATTATTCTAAACGCGTGATTTTAACACCAACTAATGTTGATTCATTATCAATGAAGAAGTGCTTGAATGTCTGCCGGGTGAGGTCAAAATATATTTAAGTGCTGATTGTTCTGAAATGTCGTCAGTTTCCTGTCAGATTGGCTTATTCAATGACAATTTTCAAAAGTCAAGGTCAAATATTTGATAGAGTTGGGGTATATCTCAAAAAACCGTGTTTCTCTCATGGTCAACTATATTTTGCATGTTCAAGAACTAGGGCATTTAATAGTTTGTTTTTCAAAATTGATAAACATCTCATTCAAGGTATGGTAGGTGAAAAGTGTTACACAAATAATGTTATTTTTTTTTTATTACTTTAATATTTTTTTCATAGTTTTTGATAAATATACCTGTCATTTAGTATGTTTATATGTGTTATATGAAACCATATTTGTTTATAGCTGTACATATGTTTAAATTATGTTGTTTCCATGTTTTCAAAGTGGTGTGAGTTGGCATTATATTGAGCAAGATTGATAACCTTGCCAGCCAAGCGGTGTACTTATAGCAGAGGTGTGACTTGGCAGTATTTAGTGTCAGGCGGTTTTACTGCTTTAGAGCTAGGTTGTGTTGTCTAGCCTTTTTTAGTGTTTCTGGAAACACAATGTCTGTTAATGTTTAGCGTAATGTGTATGGGAGAGTATGCAACCTTGATCTTTAAATCTAGGGTGTTTTAATGTCCTAAATTTGAAGTAATTGAATAACTAATATTGAATATAAAAACAAATATACTTTTATGTAGTTATATGTTTAGTAAAAAGATAAATATATAGTTAACATTAAATTGGTTTCCTAATTTTGCCTTTCATATTTTAATTTGGTTTGTTATTTTTGCTGGATTTTAGGATCAAGGATGTAAATATTCTATTGTTATGTGTTACTGTTGTGATGTTTTGTGTTGATAGACTGCTTGGCTTACCTTCACGTTGGTGTCTATTGTTAAAAATTAGTAATAGGTAGTTTCATTATTGGAACTTACTGCTTTTATTTATTTACTAAAAGCCAACATTATGCTAAAAATGCAGTTTATATCATTTGATTTTTTTTTTTTTTAAATTTATTTTAGTATTGTTAATCCTTTGCACTTCGAAATAGATTTTATAGTTACATTTTCGATAAATGTTAATATTAACTGCCATGTCAAAATAGGTTACTATAAATAGGTAAATCGATTTTCAGTTTTTATGTGGTTTTTTTTTTTTCTTTAAAATTTACGATTGACGCATTTATACGATTTATAAAAAGAAAACCTGATTACATTTTATTGTAAATTTTTGTCAGTTAAAATGATATAAATATATTCAATTAGTTCAATTTTTTTTTAATTTCCTCTATTTTATGCCTAATAATATTTGTTGTATGGGATCTTTTTAAACGGGGGGTGAATATTGTAGTTTTGCGCATTTGTCAAATATCGAGTTACTTAAATTTTATAAGGTGTTTAATTAGCTTAATTTTGAGGAAAGAAAAAATGCTTATATATGTTAAATTCTTAAATCATTCTTTCACATTTTATTATTCTGGTAAAAGGTCTTCATCAAAAATTTGATTACTCTTCATAAAAATAAATCTATTCTCCTGACCATCATTAAGGCAAAAACGGGGAAGGGAGGTCCTTTATTAGTGTCAAAATATTTAAGAGAATTAAATTTCGAGTAACAAAAGGTATTTTTAGTAAATGGTAGCAAATTACCGTTTATTAAAAACTGTTGAAACAAAGAGGCCATATATAAAAATGGTCAGATTAGTGCCATAAATAGTAATGTTCAGTTAATTTTAATTTATTTAGTTGTGTGCATTTAACGTTTTAAAGACAATTTCCTTTTTTAAAGAAACATGTATCAAGGGGATACCAAAAAATTAATAGTTAATGTATAGTTAACGTTCGCTTTATATTACTCTTACTAATTAAAGTTCATGTTATAAAAAATATAACAAAAATTTAGCTTTTTTCGTCAATTTAAAGCATGATGAAGTGCCATTATTTTCTGTCAGTAACTAAAAACGTATTGTTTTGAACTTAGTAATGTTGAGGAAAATGGTTCTGCCTTACACTGATAATGACATATGTCAGTTTTAAATTTCTCAAATAATGTTAAATAATTGGTAAATTATTTTACCTCCATACTTTTATTTTAATTTTACAGATGGCTTAATTTTTTAAATTTGAAGGCGTTTTTCTAAAAGGGTATTAGTAATGGTTTCGCAACTTTAAATTGTGGAAAACAGCCACCATAAATTAACAGACCGACCATAACCCGTATTACGGGTTGCTTTTTGCTAGTAATAATAATAAAATAATAATAATAATAGTAATGATAATAATAATAATAATAATACAAATAATGATAATAACTTTTATGATATCTTATATTCGAAAATATTTGTAACTTCTTATATTCTATAATTTTAATAGTTAATTAATCTAAAACTGTATTAAAGTATAAACTTGAAATATTTTTATATAAAGATAAAAAATAATAATAATAATACAAATGATAAATTACTTAAATATTAAAAACAGAGGTGGGCACTTCCGACAAAAGTTCCGATATTCCGATATTCCACTAGTATCGAACTAAGAAAAAAATATCGGATTATTGGACTAATATATTTATCAGACATCAACAATAAATCATAAATTACTTAAAAAACAATCACTTATGGGTTTTATACTTTTTAAAAAAATCGGACTGGCCGTATTAGATATTCCGTTAACTAACGGACTAAACAAAAAGTAGCGTACTATCGGACCATCCAAATTTTGTATTTCCATCTTCCTGACTTTTATATATGAAATAAATATATATATATTTTTAAAAAATGCAGATTCAATTTCACGATCACGCATATCTCCTCTGTTCCAACAACTACTCCTGTTTTGTCTTTAAATGTTGCTCTTCCCCTATCCGACAGGGGGCAGGTCATTCTCTACTCTAACTGCTGCATTAGTGTCAGTCAGTGTTGTTAGATTCTTATTTCAACAGCTCCGTAAGATTTCGGGTAATACCATTATCCTCCTTATCCTTAGAGTCCCAAAACACTAACTCAGTTGCCTAAGTTACAAGTTGCGGTACGATGTATAATATAAGTTTACTACAGCAAATTCCAGAAACGAAATACTTCCTCTTAAAAAACCGTAGCAACCGAAACTTGTTATTTACCCCCAGCTCAGTTTTGCGACTAAGCAATATTTAAGTATTAATAAATTATTAATTACTTAAAAACAGTTATTGATGGGTTTTATAATTTTTAAAATTATTTCTGTAAACAATTACAGCTAAGTATCATGTGAAGTTGAAATGGACAAATATTTAACATTTACATCAAGTCGTACATCTAGTACTGTTAGCCACAGTGATATGTCGAGCCGGCCTAAAAGTGAAATGAGTCAGATGAGTGATGAAGAGGAGATAATAATGCTTGATACCTTCAGCCAGAGAGATGGCCAGTTTTCCTGTGATAGCACTGTAAGGCCTCGAACTCCAAGCCAAAGAGACACTCAGCTTGCCACAGGCAACATAGACAGCCTTAGGCAAGTTGCCTGTGGCAAGCTGAAAAAAAAAATCAAAAAAGCTTTTAAATTTTTTTTAAGATATCGGACTAGCGGATTAGGAACTCAAACTAGCGGACTTCCGGATGTCGGACTCAAAAAAAAAAGCGGTTGCCCAGCGCTGATTAAAAGTAAAAACATACAATAAAAACGATAAACAAAAGCGTATTTAAAAAAATCATATTAGACAATAATTTTTAGTAAAGGATGTTGATCAAGATATTTTTTAAAAACCTGTTAAAAGTCAGCTGCAACTAAGCATCCGCGTTTCCAAACTGGCGCACAGTGGGACGAAATCCCGATTTCGTGGCCAAAAGTCAAATTTTAGAGTTTTATATTTTCGTCTTTTTACGTTCAGATCTTGTTTTACAGATAGTCCTAGAACAAAACTCCGAACAGGGTAGGTATATACCTGCTCTAGGGTGGCCTGGGCGTCAGCTGACATTTAGCCTTCGTTCGGTACGCACTAAACAAGTGGACACGTCGAAAAATTCTTGCCTGTTTTAAAGTGCTGTTAAACTGAAGAAACGATTTCAATTGGAATTCGGCAAAATGGAATCACTTTCTGGAGGCATGTAGAATATATGGTTATGCACTGTAATAGCTAATTTTAATTTTTTTCTTATTTAAATCGCGCGACAAGTAAACATAAAGTATTGTAAATTTTTTATCTGAAATCGATTTTCTAATGTCGTTTTAAAAATTTACCCGCGGTTATCCACCTTCTTTTGACAAGGAACTGATAGTGTATAGTGTTAAATATAACATATTAAAAAACTGGCTGCCATTGAGTGCCATTTTAATAGTGAGACTAGTTTTTATGGAGGAATGCGTGGTGCGACATTAAACTATGTTAATAGATTAATGTTGCACCACGCATTAATGGTCATGGAAATTAGTGAATTAACATTATTCAATGGCACTAATTACATTTTAATGCAATAATTTTTTATTTTAAAAGTTACTTCTCATTCCGTTTTATGATAATCTCAAAGTTTTATAAAATAGTCCTCAAAGAACTTTCAGCAGTTATTACTGTATTTTTTTTTACAGAGTCTTCCAAATCTTCAAATATGGAATTTTCAAGAAAAGATATATTCTTTATGGTGAAAGACAGTTTAAAAAATGAATATAAATTCATCGTTGATGTTTTGACAGATGCAATTTTCAAAAAAACGGAACATGTGATCAAGTAGGAGAGGATGAAATGTCATTATCACGGTTATTTTCAAATTTTCGATCGAGATGGAGAAAAAGTGGATTAGTGGATTTCTAGCCTAAAGTTCTTAATTCTAAACATTTGTCAATACTTGTTTTAAAATTCAAATTTCGGATTAGATTCTCTTAAGGGTATTTCTAGCTCTACTCTCTTAGTTTTAACCTAGTGCCAATGTTCGTTTTCATATTGACATTTTAAATCTGATTAAGCTCTTGCTCAGTGTGTTTCTTGCCTGAATCTCTTAGTTTTTACCTAGTGTCAATATTCGTTTTACCATTGACACTTTAAATTGGATTAAGTTCAATCAGACTAAAAAAGTAAGTGCTTACTTTTTTAGTCTGATTGAACTTAATCCAATTAACTTATTCCTAGTAGAAATGTCAATATTAAAGCGAATATTAACTCCAGGCCAGAACTTAGAGAATGAGACTAGAAATACCTTTAGGACAATCTTAATTTTTTCAGAAATTTAATCAGAAACTTCAGTTTTAAAATGAATATTAGCACCAGGCTAGAACTAAGAGAATAAGGCTAGAAATACCTTTACGAGAATCTCAATTTAATCAGAAATTGGATCAGAGACTTCAATTTTAAAGGAAATAAAAGTTTTAGGGATAACTTTGATGACTCTGGTCATCAGAGTTATCCGTAAAACTTTTATTTTAATCTATATTACCTAAAACTGGTATTAGGTAATATAGATTGAGTAAGGGCTGTTCAGCGATCTTGCGTGTGTGTGACATGGGGCATAGAAATGTTTTTCATCTGCGTGAGTCTTTAGTTTACTCTGGACATCTGTCCGAAAACAATTTTACTACTCCCAATCTTAGGGCTTATGCTATTTCTTCCCTAAGGTGTTCACTGCTCAGTCATGACCAATCAGCGCAAAACTATTTCCAAATAAGAGAAAAGATTTTGACTGTTGTTTGCTATCTTTTTTTTTTTTTTTTCAATTTTACATTTAATTAGTCGTAATATAATAAAGTCCGTGTATATGTTCTCGTAATACACCAAAATCCGAGATATATTATTTCGTGATGCAATTAAATCCGTGATATATAGACTAATTTAAATAAAAACTTGGTATCTGATAGAAGATCTAATGATTTTGTCGCCAGAACCATAAAAAGTTATAATAGAATATAACTTAAGCCATTGATAGATATAGACAAATAAAAATGACGAAATACAAAAAACAAAAGAGCGTGTTTATACAAATTTCTTAATTTTAAAAGTATTTCAACATATTGTCATTAAAGAGAATGAATTTTTTTAATTTCTTTTTAAAAACTGGGAAGGTAATTGATAAATCAAAATTAGGTAAAACAATTTTGTTCCAGAGATTGGGTGCACGATAAGCTATACAGAACTGATTGAATTTTGTTCGACAAAAGGGTTCAAAAAGTGAGTTATCATTTCGTAGTGTATACTTATTTTTTGTTTTTAAGGTAATAAAATATTTAAAAACGTGTAAGGACGGATTGATTTTACATTAAAACATAAAGCATAATATTTTATATACATTCACTTCATAAATGTTAAGTACTTTTATATTTTTGAATAAAAACTTTGAATGCGTGAGTCGATTTTCAAAACAAACTAAGCGTATTGCGTGTTTCTGACGACGGTAAAGAGTACGCAACTTACTTTTGCTTGTACTTCCCCAAGCAATATTTGCATAGTTAATATAACTATGTATAAATGAGTAATAAATGAATTATGACCCCGACTAAATTACTAAACTTAAAAAACTATTAGTTCCTCATCAAATTAAATACTTCAGTAAATCTAAATGATTAATTCAATGAAAGCTGAAAATTAATTCTAAGAATTTTTGCAAGTCATGAGTTGACGCAGTTAAATTTAACTATGATAGGTATTTACAAAAGGTCACTGAGTGTGGCCAGTGACTTCATTAATATAGTCGGTGTTTTAAAGCAAATCTATAAACTGATTATAACTGCGGCACAATACAATCAGTTTGCTGTTTCTAACCCCTAAAAATGAATGAGCATTATTGCAAAATTTGTCATGCTCAAGGGAACTGAAAGAAAATAATACAATGTTTTTAAGAGCTCTCTAAAATGCGTGCCAAATAAGCTGATGAATTTAGGTAAGCTGACAAAAACTGCATTCTTAAGAAAGAAGTAAAACAAATTGCTGTAACTTTATTCAACATAGAAAAGAATGGTTAACAATTATTTACGAGAGTCAGCTTAACAAAACTTAAGCTCTGACTAATTTCAATACAAAAACCATAACACATATAAATAGAAAACATTCAAACTTTTGCACCAATCAAATTGCATTTATAAAAAAAAGCTAAAACACTGCGACAAGTTTACAAAAATAATTGTTGTATAAATTTTCTAATCATAAAAATGCAGATTTTCTTAATGTTTCGTATCACCTTAGGCGCAATATTGTTTCTCGTTTTCAAGCAGAATTTGATTTTAAAGCTGATGATGGAAGATAAGTTTGAAAAATATCATGAAAAATTAAAATGCAATATTATTAAAAAGTAAGAATAAAAATCAAGCACTCAGCTCAAACATTTACCCATTTTAACTTAACCAAATACAAAAAGAAAACACAAACAGCGACCTTTCAAATATATAATCTGTACAATAATTTATTTTGCAAACGTCAACACTGATCTATAAATTGTCTACAAAATATTCTGTATTAAATTATTGCTTTAAATTCTGCAATAATTATAATGCATTCTGCATTATTTTTGAACTATTTTTGAAATTGCCAAAATCCATAATAAAGAAACAAACAGTTTGTAAGAAAGCAGTTAAAAACTCGCTCGTAATAACTTAAGGAAGTTAAATGATTATCACTCGTTAATAAAAATGTTTAAAATGAGATGCTCCTACGTCTTAAGAGTCGAGGTTCTCAAGGATAAATCGTGTTAAAGCGAAATATATTGAGTAAATTTACAGCAAATTCATCGCATCCATCTTTAAAACACTTTGGAAAAGTATGAGCAAAAGATGCTCTCAGCGTGTTGATTCTTTAGGTTGTGAGCATTTTTAAAAAGTTGATCATTTTAAATAGGAGATGTGCTAACAGGGTTGCTTATCACGAGCCTATAGAAAACATTATGTTTTATTTATCATTTTTTACAAATTTATATTTATAATTTTATATAGTTTTAAAAAATTTCAAGTAAATATTGAAATGAATAATCATTTAATCACTTTATTATTTAATTTCACACTTCCTATTTTATATCCAGAAGTTTATTTTTATACTATTCAATTCTTATATAATTATATATTGATTTCTATTTGAATTGAGTTGCCAAGACACAATATGGGAAGCTATTTTATAGAACCCAAATAAGATTAGGTATTCATACTGTGGACTCCAGGACTTCTTCTACAGTTTCGACAGTGGACTTGCCATTAGTTTCTGATAACACGCAGCAAAACAAACCTGAGAGTATAAGTGATCCACCCATTATTATAAAAGGCAGTAAACGATACTCATACCCTAAGAACTGACTGACCCATGGGGAAAAAGCAGCACCAATAATATTTACAGTTGTACAAACACCAATGCCTTTGGACCTACATAAAAAACTATTTGTTAAACATGTGAAAATGGTTTCATAAAAAAAATAAACTTGTATCAGAGAAGCAATAGATTACCTTACAGAAGTTGGGAAAAGCTCAGTTGACCAAATATATATGGCGTTATAGGAAAGGTTTACCAGGAGCTTTCCTGTCATACCTAACAAAATCCTTACCCATGTGTAAACTATAAAGCAAAAATTGTTTAAAAAAGTAAAAACACTTAAACTTGTTTAGAGTAGAAAAAAAAAAAAATCTTAAAACAAATCTTATTGCTCAATAAATTTATTTCAACATAACAACTAACATATTTTTAAAACATTATAGCAGTTAAAAGTAACATGAAAATATTTAAAAAGAAAAACAACAACAATTATTTTAACATAAAATTTTGGGAACTTGAACCCACCTGGTTGTGAAGGAACAAATGCCAAAATTAAAAAAAGCAATCCTCCAAATACAGATGATAATATAGTTGTTCGTTTACGTCCAAAGCTTAAAAGCAGAAGTAAAATGAAACCATTTTACTTTTAAAGGAAGAATTTTTTAATGTCATTTCAAAAATATATATTGATTACAAATAGTATTAATGTATTAGTGAAAAACTAAGGTTACATGTCCAATATCAAGAACCAAAATCTCAATGGTTTTTTAACTGGACATTTCGATTTTAAACAATTTTTCATGTCTGGAGATTTTTATCACAAATTATTTTAAAGAATTTTTCATTTCATTTTATTTCTGCTTGTTTTTGAACCATTTTTTCTACTCATAAGAAACAGAGCACTAAAATTTTCATATTTTTAAATTCAATGAGAACTACAAAACTACAATGATCAATTAGTTCTAATGATTCAGTTAATATTTCAATTAAAATAAAAAAATGTTCGAAGAAAAATTCAAGTAAAACAAATTATAATTTCACATAAATATCTTTTGAAATATCTGTAAAAAAGGAAACTTAATGATAAATATCTCTATGTATCAGGTTCTCACTCAGATATCTTAGCTTAGGAATTCAGAAAGAGACTTATGTAGAAGTCTCTTTCTGAATTACTAAGCTATGATATCTGAGTGAGAACCGATGAGAAAAGATGTAGAAACTTAGACAGTAATTTATGATCCTGCAACAAATAAAAACTCCAGGTTTAATTTAGATAACATAATTATCATTCTGGGTGCAATATGATACACATTTCACATTTAAAAATGTGTAATATAAATTGGGTGGGAGGGGGGTGAATGGTGAATCAAGAAACTTTATCAGGACATTAAGATGTTTCATTTTATACAGCTGAAGAACAACAATAAAAAAAAAAAACTAAAATAAAAAAACTCTCAATTTCTTCTTCAGTGTTGAAATATCAGTAGATAAGGTAAGATTGTTTTGATAACCTTGAAAAATAAAGCTTGTAAAAAAAACTTTGAATATCATAAATAAAATCACAATCATTTAGTTTAATGCTTGAGCTATTTTTTGAATTATTCAAAGACTATTCAAATAACTTGTCATAAAAAAAAGCTTGTTTTTATTTAATTCTTTTATCAATATTTCTAATATACTATCAAGGATTGTTAAGCTACAATAAATACTAATCATTTTTTTCACACATAAGAATGTCTTCGGAAACACAACTTCTCTGAGAGAGATGACATGAGTTTAGTCAAAAAATGGTCAAATTTACTTTTTAACATAAATAATTTTTTCTTATACCAATATACTCTTTTTAAAAGTAATATTCTGCTGTGGATATAAAAAGGAATCAAGAGAAATCAATTTTCATAAATGCATAAACAAAACAAAGATGTCTTACTAATTACATAACCATAAAACCATCATGTTTGAAGGAACATCTGCAAGGCTGACCAAGGCAAAGTCTAAGTAGAGATTCCCACTAAGTTTATCTGAAGAAATAGAGATGCCATAGTAAACTAGGCCAATGCACAACCTAACACAAAATGTAATATGATTTATTTTTGTTTTTGTAGATTTGAGATTATTTTGAAGATTTAAAACTTTTTTGTAGAACTAAGATTGCTGATCTGAGATTATATAACAATCAAGATCTGTAAATTTATCAGTTATTCAAAATAGTAATAGTAAATCAAAATAGTAATATAAAATCCATCTGAACATGTAATCAATTTCTCATCTATTTTAACATTATAAATTGATTAAAAAACTTATAAAAAAGATTATACATTGATCAAGAGAAATGCAGAAGAGCTACCATTTAATGTCTAGTATGATTTTAATTTGCTAGCAAGCAAACCTTATTCATAATTTTCTACCCACAAAACTTTAAATACTTTACATCCTCATTTATTATGTCCAGGTTGGGATAAAAAAAAGACAAGGGCAGGAGAGATGATAATATTTACTTCTTGAGTAAAAGGCAAACCAATCACTTCAGTTAACTGTCTTGCTCATCTGTATTCAGAAATTGATACAAATTTGTGGAGAAAGAAGATCATAAATCCTGTTGGGGAGGATTACTTGGGAGACAAAAGAAATACAAAGTTTGGCAAGCAAACTGTTAACCAACAACTTCCGTAAGTATAATGAACTGCCTAAATTTGATGTTGCGAACAGTAAAGATTACTCATAGTGATTAAAAATTGATATCTTAGCAAAAAAAAAAAGATTATCTACTATTGAAGGAAAAGCCTATCTACCTATTTAGCACCTCATTCTAGGTTTATCTAAACATGTGGCCTTTCATAGGCTGTGATCCGAAGGTGATCAAGATTAATACCGATTGCATATTATGTTATATTTTGAAGATCAACACCGCATTTGTTACTTTTTAATCAACATATAAAAAATAATATTTTTACCCTATTTATACAATTTCAATCAGTTAAAAATAGATAAATTGGTTTTTTAATAATCATCATAAATGTGCTATATATGGCACACTTATGGTAATTTGTCACCACAACCATGCATAATTATAGGATCGGCATGTCCAAGTTACAAAAATAATTTTAACATAAATTTCTTCTGATCAGGCTGGTATTTATCCTTGAGTAGAAAAACCTGATGAAATAATTATCCAAGTTCATAGTGCAACTTCCAGTTTTTGTGTTAATTTTTTTTTAATTTCTTTTTAATGAGGAGTGTGAACAAAAAGATGATTATTCCTGATAAAATATATTGGGGAAGTGCCTGATTAATACCTGATTTTAATTGAACTATTTGCACTGAATTCAATTATGTAATAAACATATTTTTTTTGCATACACATCTGGCATTTGCATTGTTTAAAAAAACAGGGATAGTACCATTTGAGCTGAACCAAAGGTGCAACCAATATGGATTGAAAATAGTCATATTCCACTGTCCAGAATTACAAACTTTTATATATAACTATGATTGATATTGGAATTGTTGAAACCATTGTTTTCATGTCTTAAAATGTGAGTTAGAAAAATGCTTACCAAATCTAACCTAATAACAGAATCCATTTGAAAACTGATAGATAGTTAGCTCAACATATATGTTTATGACAAAATTTTATGTAAATATTTTGCTTGTTGATTTCTCAATATTTTAATTTTCATTTTTATTATTTTATAGCTTGGCCTTAGAATATTTTTACTAACTCATAGGTCCCTTAGGGATAAGTTTTATTTTCAATACTTTTCAGTTAAACCTACTATCTGAGATTGGCAGAGAATGGCAAACATTTCTCCAATATTTCCAGACTTTGATTTCATGTTCTCACTTTTCAACTATATTAAAAAAGATTTTGCATCCATTTTTTTTCTAAAGATGCTTGCCATTACATTTCA
The DNA here is from genome assembly GCF_058129835.1 of Hydra viridissima. Classification (NCBI taxonomy): domain Eukaryota; kingdom Metazoa; phylum Cnidaria; class Hydrozoa; order Anthoathecata; family Hydridae; genus Hydra; species Hydra viridissima. The sequence goes on from NW_028324319.1 coordinate 729,234, forward strand.
CAATAAAGCTGACTAAGCATTGCTCAGTTTGGCCTTGCTCTGGATGGCCAAGTCATTTTGGCCATGCTGTGGATGCCTTATGTACCTTTCATACCTGATCCAGTGATGACTAAAGCCCTGATATATTGCTTCAACCACATGTTCACTAACCAGGCTTAAAGACATCTTTGTGGCAAATAAAATCCTTTAGGTAATGAAAGTCAGTATGGAATCTAAAAGCCCATAAAAATTGTTTTTGAACAGTCATACCTCTCAAATTATCTGCCATGGTAGGAAATCTGCTGAATATCTAAAGATACTGGTTAATGACCACACTTGCCCAAATAATTTCCAGGATCTGGAACAAATGGCAAGTAACACCCAAGAAATATGTGATTCTATTGGATCTGGATGGAACCAATTTAGCAATTAACAGTTATGAACTTCATCCTGATGTTGGACAACCCCATGTCAAGATGAACACTAATGAGATCTTTTAATGAGAATGGTGGCATTTACAGGCATGTTTGATTTTGGTCTTGTGCCACTGGATCCTGGGTATGATTCATTAGATGATTATTTGTTCAATAGACAGTACTCATTAAAAATGCAACTTTTAACTGAGCACTAAAAACAACAAAGAATTGTTAGAGATGGCTACTAATGTTGCAATTTTATTCATCATATCAATTACTAGTTTTGCCTGCCGTAATAGGTGGAGGTGATCCTCCAGTTGTCTTAACAAGGTGTACTTTTCCTTGTGATGAGACTAGCAGCTTTAGAATATTTTGCAACCAAATGTGCTTAGCAGCTTTAGAATCTTTTGCTACCAAATCCTTTAAAAATTTCTAACATGTGGACTGATTGCAGTTGTGAGGCAAGCCTTATCCTTAAGGACTGAAGTATTTGCTGCATTTTGAAGGAGTTGCCTTCTTTTCCGAGTTCAACAAGACTCCTATTCTTGATTTATAAATATCCATTAAAATAATCTGAATTTTCTGCCAATAAATCAACAACCATGCATGATATTTGGATGAAATTTATCTACATTATTAGTTTATATGTAGATAAATGTAGATTAGTTTATATGTAGATTATGTAGATTAGTTTATATGTAGATAAAATCATTACTTGTAAGCAAGTGCCAACATGAAAATGTGGATGCTGCCAGAAGGTCAAATTTAACAAGTATTTTTCTAGCTCGCATTTAAAGACATGGAAATAGTAGTTTCAGCAACCTCAAATTCAAATTATTTCCATGGAAATCATAATTGGATTTCAAAGTTTTCATTTCTGGACAATGGAATGTGCCTAATTTCACTACCATCAGGTGGCACTTTTGAGTCAGCTCAAAGGGTACTGCTACTACTTTTGTCACCAGTGCATAGCAATTTAAATAAAATGTAACAGTTTTTGGTTTTCTAGCATTTTTGGCATTTTACATTTTTGGCAGATTACTACTTGATGATGAAGCTTTAATAAGAAGCATGGTTTTTGCACATGATTCTTCTAAATTTATTTAAAGTATTATGAAAAGATGGTTAAATTCTCTTTTCACTAATAGATGTGCCCTAATATAAGAGATTTCAAGTCTTAATGTGTTTGATATAATCAATAAAGATGAATTATAGAATAAAAGCACTTAAAAAGTGCTTTTATTCTATAATTCATCTTTATTGATTATATCAATAAAGATGAATTATATAAATAAATATCATATCTGAAGATAATCAAATATTGTTAGGAAACCTTGGGTAGATTCTGACACTGGATCATGTCAGCTGGTGTTTGACCTAAAGTATATTAATATGGTCTTCATTTTTGTCTTTGGTCTTCATTTTTGTAAACATCACTAAGAATTTTTTAACTTTTGATGGTTTGTTAAGAATGTTTTAAGCTAAAATTTATTACTTCATCTCACCTCCAGAAAAAATATTATCTTAATCAGATCACCAGATCATCAATCCTCATAAGCAGATCATTGGCTCATATTTTAAAAAGTTGAATCAAGATACAGTACTTTCAAGTTTTTTGAGGTTATCATGGGATATAATGCTGGTAAACTATCTCTTTGGAAATTCTGCTCCAATATAATTCATACAAAGTTTTTCTTGAAATCCAATATGATATGAAGGGAAGGGAAAAAGGAAATATTTTGGATTAACTAATGGCTGAGATAATTTTTATTTATTTGAAGTCCCACAATCAGTCGGATAATTTTTAACTAAAATATGAGACGGTCTTGTACAACTATGAGAAAAAAGTGCTATTTTGTATATCCAAGCTACATGCTCATAAGTACTATATAGCAACCATACAAGTTGGGCACCCAAGCTTTATCAACTTTGCTTCTATTAGGCACCCAATCAAAGTTGATGTGCTTTTCTTGTAACTGTTTTTTTTTTTTTTTTTTTTATTAACAAACATTGATTAATCATTCATAACCTTTTTCACAGATTTACTTAAGAATATTTTGAGATATTTTTCTTCAAATATTCAACCAAATAAATAGATATATACATGCAGCAAAAAATCAACCACCTCACATCTATTCATTATTATAAAGTTTATACACGTGGAAAAATATTTTCTATAATTGAATACAGCACAAAATGTTAGTTAAATTGAATAAATCATTTGCTAAAAATGTGTTTAAAAGTTGAAAGATCTATGAATTCAAAGAAGGTGGGAATTAAAAAAAAACAAACTTTTAGCACACAGTAAAAAGTTCATACCAACTTAAAGCCTGAACTAAAGTAGAAAGAAACATTTGCCATGGATAGAAAACGTATTTAAATGAACTTTTGAGCTTGTCTGATTCTACTGAACAACTTGAAAGACATACATTAGGCCATGGTTTCTTATTGTACTTTGCAACTCTATGAAGAATCATTTCAGCTTTGTATTTATCATTTTTTAGACGAAGCCATCTCACAGATTCAGGAACAAATCTGAATAGAAAGAAATTTTAAAAACTTCATTTTTACTCAAAAAAACAGCATACATATTAAGAGTGATAAATTACCCAAATTTTTTTAATTATATTTAATTGTATTCAAATTATATCATAAAATTATATCATAATTACATCAATATTACTTAAATAGAGATAATTATAGAATAGAAAATTTCATGTAACAGTATACATATTAAAAGTAATAAATTATCCAAACTTTTTTAATTATATTAATGAATTCAAATTATATCATAAAATTATATCATAATTACATTAATGTTACTTAATTTTATAAACAAATAACTGCATCAATATTTCAGAGAGTAATTTTAAAAAACAAAGAAAACAAACTTTAGTTTATAGAATTACAAATTGCAAATTTTTTAAAGTTTATTTTAAAATATTAAAATTAGTAGATAAGAACAATGACTTCAAATCTCTTATATGGACTCACTGGTAGGTAAAAATAAGTATCAAATATGGTGCAGTTAAAATCAACTCAAGAGTACGCCATTTCTGAATAAGCCATGCTTGCAATGACATTAAACATAATGCCATGTTAAATGAAAACCAAACAAGATTAGAATAACTTCTGTAACTTGGACCAACTAATTCTGTCATTAACACCCAAATAGCTAATGTTGCTCCACCTTGTAAAATTCCTGCTACAAATTGAATGGCTAAAAACACCCAGAAGTTTTTAACAAATGCACTGGCTAATGCAACTCCTACACATGTAAACCAAGCAGGGAATAAAAGACATTTTCGACCAAACCTAGATAATAAAAAACTTTTATATTTTTTTAGTAAAAATGAATAAAAAAAGACATTAGCAATACACAAGTTCAAAGAAATATTTGATGATACTTTATGTAGAACTTACTATACTTGAAAAAGTTCTTGAAAACAGCAATTTTTTTATTTTGGTCCTGATTTTTATTTCGGTACTTCCATTTTTAAAAGAAAAGTGAAAGAGCTTCAGCACCCAAAATTTTTATAGTTAAAGCAATCAACCTTTTCTAAAATTTAATATTAACAACTTACATTTTGTATATAACTTAAGTTTAAATTTTAATCAAAGCATAAAGAATATAATATATACTTATCAGACACAATGCCTAGAAGTATGGAACCAACTGCACATCCTAACTCCGATGCACTGTAGACAACAGGAGTGAGAGCTTTTCTATCACAAACTAAATCCCACTAAAATGTAAATAATCAAACAATCACAATTTTGAGAAATCTGTTACTGTTGTGTGTGTATATATATCTATATGTATACATATATGTATATATTGTTCAAAAGTTGTTTTATATATATATATATATATATATATATATATATATATATATATATATATATGTATATATATATATATATATATATATTACTTCTACAAAGAACTCTGTATTCATCCATCTAGTTGGATTTGCAAGACCAAGAGATCCAGATGGTGCATTACTAAGCATGTTGTTTAAACTTTTATTTATATTTATATATATATATATATATATATATATATATATATATATATATATATATATATATATATATATATATATATATATATATATATATATATATATATACATATATATATATATATACATTAAAGTTTGAAATTTCAGGAAAATTTGTTTGCTTATAAAATTCAGATATACCTCTGTTACTATTGAGAATTCTTTACTCTCAACAAATCTCCATGATTCTCTTTTCATAGAGCATCTTTCCTTGTAAAACTCATCATTGTCAGAAAAGACACCTGTTCTGTTGCATTCAGAATTCACATGAGAGCAAGTCCAAGGAGGATCGATTCCAATGAATGTAATTAATAGGTTTTGGTAGGTGATTGGTACCATAAGCAAACTAAGCAAAAAAACCAGTAATAGTTGAAATCTACCAAATTCTCCAATAAGCGTCAGTATCTCATCTATATCCATTTCTTTCAAAGATTCGGTATCAGACTCATGTTTGCATATTAGATCAACATTACTTTCATCGCCGCTAAAATCTGAAGAGGAGTATGAACCTTCTCCTATAGTTGTTGCAGGTGTCTTTAAACCCACAGTCATTTTTTTAGTCTAAAATAGATATATATCTTAGTACTTATATTTTTAGTAGTTATTAGTTGAATTTTGTTAAGTTAATTTGAAGTTTTGATTTCAAAATTAGAAAATCTTTTAACCTTTTCATTTTTTTAATGAGGAAAAAAAATTTCCAAGTTTAATGAACTATGAAATTACATCAAGTCACAACACGATTTTAAAAATCCAAAATCTAAACAAAAGAAGTTTTAATTATGAAAGTAATTGGATTTAGCCAGCAAAAAGTTTAAAAGTATTAGAGACCAAAAGAATATAAATATTCAATTGCTGTCAATAGCTTCATACAGATAGGGTACTTTGATTAGAACAGGGGCCTATCCTATAAAGCTTGTTACGCAAAACACAAAATAATGAGTATATACAGACAATTTTTTGCCTAAATTAAAATTTTGCGTAATTACACAATTTTCAAAACCACAACCATATAAAAAATGCTTAGGGGAGAGTGGGGCACCATAAAACACTTTTGGTTTTTGTTTTGTAACTACATTTTTAAACATGTTTTTTTTTTGTGTGCAATTAGTGCAATTTGTAGATAAATATTATACTTTCAATATTAAATTCTTAAATTAACAAAGTAAAAGAGGTCAAACTCATTGAAACTTATTGAGTAAAATTCGAATTTTGTATCAAGGTACCCCACCCATGGGGTACCTTGATATAGTCTTTGGGGCACCATGAAACAGGATAATCAAAAAATTATAGAGTGTTGGAAAGTAACACAAAAAATTTATACAAAAAAAAGAAAACTTTTTCTAAAGACTCGTTACAATATTTTAAAATTAATAATAGGAATCATGTTCATCACTTAATAAATCACTTTCCGAAACATTTTTTTTTTTTCTGATAAGATAGTTGTTTCATTATCTTACTTATCATTTCTTTTAATTCGAGTATTGTTTTTTTTGGTGTATCTGTTGCTATTATACTGCTAGCTTTCTCAAAAGGTTTTATTTTATTTTTTCTTTTAGCGGTCTTTGGAAATCCTTTTAACTGAGAAGGGCTTACAAAGTTAGTAACTTCAGAATCATTGGCTTGACTTGTACTTGGCTTGGAACTGACAAAAGACTCTTGAAGCTTTTCTGGTGAGAGTAACAATTTATCAGTATTCAGAGTTAATCCAGTATTTGTTTGATATGTACTTGGATTGTTTCTATCAGTAACAACACTACATAAAAAATCTGCTTCTAAAAATACATTCTTGTCAAAGGGAAATATTCCACTTTTCCTAAATCCACTTTGAATGTTTGTAATAGTACAACTTTTTTCATATGCGATCTTAACACAAGATGCAATATCGTAAATAGTGATTGGCACTTCAGGATGATTTAGATTTTACTGCGTCATTACAATAAACTTTGAATGGAGCAAATACAGAGACATCTAAGGGCTGCATTTTGTGGCCACTATGTGGTGGTCTAGTAAGAATAGTAACATCATTATTCTTTGCAAGATCAAGAGCTTTTATAGATAAGTGGCTCTCGTGATTATCAAATATAAGTAGAGATGGATTTTCTTTTGACGAGAATGTTTTTGATATAAAATGTTGAATTACTTCTACAAATAACTCTGTATTCATCCATCCGTTGGATTTGCAAGACCGAGAGATCCAGACAGAGCCTTATCAAGCATGTTGCTTAAACATTTTTTGTGGAAATATCATTACAGGTGGTATGGTAGCACCTGAGGCACTTATGAAAAAACAGCTTGTCACCAAAACTCCACGCTCTCCACTTGTCACAGAGTTAACTTGCTTGATGCCTTTTTTAGTAATGATTTTATTACATCTTTGTACAGTGGTGGTAGCTGTTTCATCCAGATTCCAAATGCGAAATCCATCACCAAACTTTGATTCTCTTAAATACAGTGCCTCTAAATTAGTAAAAAACTTTTGTACATTGTAATTATTGAAAGATGTCATTCTTGACAAAGAACATCTTTCTGGCATTCGAATGCTTGCAGAATTCCGCTTTAAAAACAACTGCATCCATTCTATTCCAGCTTTCTTCTCTTTAATCCAGTTACTGGGAACTTTTATATCTATTATAGCCATATCAAAAGTAATAGATCTTAAATTTACAATAGACTGTCCATAACACATTTGAGAGCAGGTAACAATATATTGCTTCAAAAGATTTTCTTGCTCTTCAGTAAATACTCTTCTTGTAGAAAAATTGGGTTTCATAGTTATGATTTCTCCTTATTTTATTCCTTTTTTTCTTTTAACATATCTGTATACATAAAAACACACATTAAGAATTTGCTTTTAGTTACAAACTTTTGCAAGTTTCATTTACTAAGTAGGACAAAGTAGTACTTATTGCTGCAGAATACATAAGGATAAATTACCTGCTAAAGGTACTGTGATTAAGATTCATTTTTCCTGCAGCAACTCTTAATGACACCCTCCTGTTAAAACTAAATCAACAGCTACCTCCATTGAATTACTCGAGGTTACTTTACTAATTTTTCTTACATAGATCCTCATTCTAATCTAAAAATATTAAAGCAATAACAAAGAGGCTTTACAATGTATAAAAATTCAATTAATGGTCATATCATGATTTCATACCACGCTGAGCTTATATTTACATTAATAGACTTTATATAACAGTGGAAATCAGTATAAAAACATAAATTAAATGAATGTGTAGTTGAATTGCGTGAAGAAACTACGTAAAGCGGATTTGATTGACGTAGTTTCCTTGAAATGTTGTAAATATAGTTTAAGCGGTTTATTTTATGAGCATATTTGAGGTTCTTTGTATAAATTGAAGGAAAACTTTTTGTAAGAGGAGTTTAGGAGAAGAGAAATTGTAGTTTTGAAACGTGTTCGCTGCGAGAAAACAACAGAATGTTAATCTTTCAACAAAAGAGTTAATAAAGCAAACTTATGTCTATGTAAACTTTTGTAACTTATGTTTATAAGACAAAATTAATTTTATAACTACATTAAAACATCATCATACTACATGCATAAATACTAAATAATGTAACATTTATTTTTGCTACGTAAACTTTAATGGTCCATTAATATTTTACCAAGTCAGTTTTAATGGTCCATCAATATTTTACCAAGTCAGTAAACATTAGAGTATAGAAGTCGATATTTCCCGCCGGGAACTAATTAAAGTATGCTTGACTATCGAGTAGTTTATAAAACGGTACATTAATTTAGTTTCATGGTGACCAACTAAAACTGCTTCATGGTACCCCATACGTTCTGATAGAATAAGATGACAGGTTTTTGTTTTTCAAAAAATTTTTATGTTCTGATTTAAATTATACGTTAAACAATACATCTATTTGTAACTGATTACAACTCAAAAGGATTTGTCACTATTTTAATATCGCTGTATAATTGCTTTGTTTCATGGTGCCCCATGTCTCATGGTACCCCACTCTCCCCTTCTTACGAATTTTTCTAATTTGCCGTGAAAAGAGTAATTTTAGTGTTGTAAAAAGAGAAATTTTTGCTTTTTCGGCACACAAGAGGTAAACAAGGAATATACCTCGGGGAAAAGTTTTTTTTTTATTTGTGTTTTGTAAACAAATTTCATACCATTGTTTCAGAGATTTGCGTACGAAAAAAAAGATTTTATATTTACATTATATATATATTACATTCCTTGCTTACTTTGTGTACCAAAAATTGGGTCTGCATTTCTTACATTTAGAGGTAGAAAAGTTCGTGTACTCAGTGATTTACAATGCTCAATTTTTATTGATTAAAACTAACTTTTATTTATGAAGATGACAAACAAATTTCGCTCGATGACTTAATATGCTCATCAGCTTTTTTTATCGTAATGAGATAAAACAATATTTTACTTTTGAACAGAAGTAAAATGGCATTTACCTTTTCTGACCATTTTATTTATATGAACTCACCTTATGTTAACATCGTAAACCAACATTCTTAATCGTTTAAGGGTTCTTAACAATCTTGAGCATTTACAAATTTTTGCCTCAAGGAGGCAATTAGCAATGGCATTTTGGTTGACCATATATAGTAAAAACTATATACAGTAATGATTGTTACAAAGTGAAACATAAGACTAGTGTTTACTGACAAGTCTTTCAACATTTAGATGTAGCACCTATTTGAATTATTCATTCAATACTAATTTAAATGATTACAAAAAAGTTTGAAGGATTTGCTTTCATTATGTTAAATGGTGTCAATATTGTAAAACACTTTTTATGGCTGTATTGGAGCAAAACAGCATTATAAAACAAGTGGATACCCTGTTTCTCAAAATATAAGTTTACTGAAGAATGTTGAATTTCATTTACCTATATACTTTAATAGGCATCAGCTACTCTACAAAGCAAAGGGATTGAAAGCTGAAATCTTTTCAAAGATGAATAAAAAATAGTCATTACACTCTAGTTTTCAACCAAAGAATGATTTTGCAAAGTGATGTGTGCAAAGGTTCGTGATTTTTTCTTCAAACCACAGATGTCTACTTTTGCAAACAAAGAGTTTTGTCCTCGAAAAATGTAGAGTTACATGATTTCACTGAATATTAAGTGTTTCAACAATATTTTTGATGTTTTTCTAAAAGTAAGCATTGAGTGAGAAGCATTATTCAATTTTTAACTATTTAAAAATCCATCAACTTGAAGTAGAAACTTTTATCAAATTGATAAGTTTATAGTAGAGGAAACTCACGATTAATTGCAATATAAGACATGAAAGACCTAACAACAGGCGTCCGTTACTCTACAAAACAAAGGGTTGAAAGCTTCTGTATTTACAAAAATGAATCAAAGAAACTTTTATTACAAAACACTTTAACATTCAACCCCTTGTTTTGTAGAATGACAAACCCTTATTCAAACACTGTGATTATATGGTGATCAGAAGAAATTTATTTCAAAATTATCTTGTTCTAATTTTGCATATGAAGGGACATGCCGATCCTATAATGCGTGGTTGTGGGGTCTGGCTGTTTTTATGTGCCAAATTGCCATAAGTGTACAATATACAGCACATTTAAAAACTAATATACAGCACTTTTAAAAACTAATTTATCTATTTTTAACGGCTTTAACTTATACAAATAGAGTAAAAATTTTATTATTAACATGTTGATTTAAAAGTAGCAAATGTAAACTGTGTGAATCTTCAAAATATAATTCGTAATTAATCTAATCTTAGCTTGCAGCATAGTATGTTTTTATAAATTACAAAATAATTTTGAATGCTCATATTTCAGACAATTTTGCAGCTACAGAGGTCCAACTTACCATTTTGGAAAGTTTAAAGCTTGCTGATTCCAAATATGTATGGCATGATATAGGTTGTGCCTCCCTTTTGGAGTGATGGCGCCAAATGTATCTCCAAAATATGGGCTCAATCTATAGCATGTCTGACATATTTGAAATCAGCAGGTTTTAAGTTTCCAAAATGGTATGTTGGACCTCTATAGCTGCAAAACTCGCAAAGTTATGAACTTTGAAGTTGACAAAATCTTTTTTGATTTGACATTTAGACAAAATTTATGAATCTGCATTTCATTTTTCAAGTTTCATTTATTTTGTTCCACTTCACTTAAAGGAAGTAAACAAAATATAAAAAATAGAAAATGTAAGTTTTTGTTGACTTTTTTAATTAAGAATTGAAAATATTAAAACATTTTTAAATGAAATAATTGTAGTTAAAACTTTGAAATAGTTCAGCCTGAATCCATCTTTCTACAAAACATGGTGTTAAAATTTTGTGTAATTATACTAAATTAAGAATTTGGAGCAGAATTCTTTGCGTGAAAAATTTTGCGTAATTTACTTAAAAACTCTGCGTAAGTTTGTTTATAGGATTGCATTTTATGGAAATTTTTTTTGCGTAAGAAAAAAGCTGCTTTTTTACGTAAATTACGCATTTTTCAGCTTTGTAGGCCACAAGTTATCAGAAATTAGCTTTTTGTTTACATCTTTGACACTCGGAGAGTGGTGCGTTAAAAACACGTTTTTCAATCTGACGTAGAAAGCGTGTTTTTGAAAAAAGCACTTGTTTTTTGAGTGTTTTTCAGTCAATCAATCAAACAATATCAATATATTTCAAGTTAAGGATGTTGCAAAAACTCAGATCATTGCAAATAGGAATTTACTAACAATACGCAATGACCTTTACAAGATAAAGAAAAGACAAGAGAAAAACATAAGAAATAAACTAGTCGCATAATAAAAGTAGAAATTTACAAAAACTTATAAGTAATACTAATAAAAAAGACTTTTAAGAGTTCAAATATAGGTCAAATAGTTATTATAACGTATTCACATATATATACGCATATACACATATACGCAAAAAAGAAATCATAAAATGTACATAAATATAAAGTAAACAATTATACAAGTAAAGAATATATTAATAAAAAGATAATATTTATAAGATAAAGAAAAGACAAGAGAAAAACAAAAGAAATAAACTAGTCGAATAATAAAAGTAAAACTTTACAAAAATTTATAAGTAATATATATATATAATATATATAGTAATATATATACATACCCATATGCAAATATACACAAAAAAAAAAAGCTACAAAATGTACATAAACATAAAGAAAACAGTTATAAAGGTAAAGAATAAAGTTAAGCGTAACTTTTTGGTTGAAATGATGGAGTGACTTTAAGAACAGATTCTTTGATCTAAGGATAAAGTCTGTTTTTAGGGTGTAAGGAAGGGTGCTTCAAGAAAGGATTTACTGGTATGTAATGGAAGTTATTCAACGCTTAGCTGTCTGTTTTTGTGGGATGGTTAAGTTGTTACTCCATGTATATTCCAAGTTGTTATAAGTGACTGATTTTAGGTTATGCCCACATGTTGGCTGCGTTATTGATCCTAGACAAATGAAAAATTTAGGAACTGGATTAAATTATAAAACCGAAGAACTTTGGATGTAAGATACAGTATGTCGGTAGGGAAGTTTCTTGGGCAGAAATTAATTATTCGTATTGCTCTATTTCGAAGCGAAATGATTTAAGAAAGACAGACGATTGTAGATTGTCCCAAACTTGGTATGCATATTGTAAATGTGAACCAGAATTTGAGTGATATATAGATAGTTATGTTTCAAAATTAGAATAGTGTCGAAATTTTGCTAACATACCGTTGTAACGGTTTAATTTGAGAGTAAGGTCATTTATGTGTGTTTTAAATGAACGTTTCTCATCTATCACAACATCAAATAAGCTATATTTTAAGACAAAGGCAGCTTTTGGCTACTTATTCTAAAGTTCAAGTGTTTTGAAAGACATTAGTTTTCTTAGAATAGTTAGCATGTTGCGTCTTAAAATATTAACTATTTCTGTTTTTTTAGTATTTTTTAGATGAGATCTTATTGCTCGAAGCCATTGAACAAGACTGACCATATCCTGATTAACATATTTATTTAGTTTTTTGAGAGAGTTCATTAATTGGAGATTTGTGCCATCAGCAAAATGATTCGTATTTGAATGTTTGATAGAAAGATGAAAATCATTGATATAGATAATAAAGAGAAGAGGACCTAATATGGATCACTGAGGAATGCCAATGCAAACGCTTTTAATGTCTGAGAAGGTGCTATTTAGAGAAACAAACTGTTGACGATTGGAAAGGTATGATTTAAACCATTGCAAGGTTGTACCGCGTACACCATAATAGTTAAGCTTTGATAGGAGAATGTCATAGTCTATGATGTCAAAAGCTTTTTGAAAATTAATGGAAACCCCACAAGGAAACTTTCCATTATGAAGAGGTTATTCTTATGCTTTCTGTAATTTCGATAAGAGCTTGAACTGTAGAATGCATTTTACGAAAACCAAACTAGGGTTTATACAAGTATTGATTTTGGTTTAGGAAATCGTATAACTTATTATGCATCACTTTTTCAAAAATTTTGCTTAAATTAGAAAGAAGAGAAACCGGACGATAGTTGGTGCAGTCTACCTTAGATCCTCTTTTGTGGACTGGAATAACTTGGGCCAGGTTGAAAAAATTAGAAAACATTCCTTTGCAAAATGAATTATTTAAGATAATACTTAGTGGTTTGATAGAATTTTTGACACCAGTTTAAGAAGTTTTGTTGGAAGGCCGGTCGGTCCGACACTCCTACTCTCTATGATAGTGGAATTTACAAAGCCGAGGGTTTCCTCTTTCGTTATTGGGTGCACATAAAAAGTTTGTGTAATAGTCTTTTTTGCTAAACTTTAGAAGATTGCTTATGCTACTACGATATTTTTTAAACTTTATAAAAAGTTTTTCTTTCTCCAGTTTTTTGATTTTAAACATTTTTTATGAATTTTTTTTTAATTGTAAAAAAACTTGAGAATGACTTTTGTTAACCAAGGTTTATTATGACTAGTTATTTGATTTTTTGTCAATTTTTATTAAGGGAATGGTTTGCTAAAAATCCAATCTAAAATTTCGATTAACTTTTTAATTGAATAACTGACATCGTTTTTTTCTATTATAAAGTCATCCCATTCGACATTTGAAGTATGGATAAATTGTTGGATAAATTGTTGGACAAATTGTTGGATAAATTGTTGGATGAGTTGTTGGATAAATTGTTGGATAAATTCAGCTTTTTTAAAGTTTTTAAAGCACCTCCTAACAATAGGTTCAAGTGAAGTTTGTGTTTTTGAATGCGGCATTATTATAAACTGAGCAAGATGATCAGATATTGAAGTGGTAAGATTGCTTGAGATTGTATCAGAAAAATGAGAGTTTAAAAAAATATTATTAATTACTGTTTAAGAATGAGTGGTTATGTGTGTAGGCTGCATAATAAAAGGAGAAAGAGAATTTGAAACCATTGATTCTAAAAAATGTAAAATCTCATTGGATGTATTGTATTTGAGTGAGTCAAGGTTGAAATCTCCTATTAACCTAAGCCTTTTTTTCTAAGCTAATTTTTTCAAGAAGAGGATTTTGGTAGTGGTCAACAAATTCAGATGGATACATGACTTTATAAACAACCAACTATTAAGTTCCTTTTTTTAGAATTTATTTCTTCAATAAATATAGATTCAAGTTCTTTAATTTTAACCAAGATTATGTCAGTTCTAATTTTAAAGTTTAAAATAGACTTAATATACACCCTTTTTAGCGTGTGAACAGATACATATTCTAAATCAACATTAGTTATAGACACATTTTTATCGTACGGGTTAGATTCAGTTATTCAATTATATCAGGCATATTGTTAAAAGACTCTAATAGTATTTTAAAATCGTCAATATGATATGGTATTGAAGATATGTTTATATGAAGATTACTTACCGAATTTTGGAACAACTCATTGTAACTAGGAACATCTACATACTTGCATTTAAACGAAGTGTAAGATAGGTCATTGAGGTTCCCAAAAAGGTTTTTCAAATTTGGATTATCGGATAGATTATTTACGAGGTTAAGTTTCAGTAACTTTCCAGCTGTGAGCACAGGACTATGATAGATAACACAAGATCAGAAATATTAGTGAAAGCAAGAAATGTTTTTGTTTAGATACCAGGCAGTACCAGGTATTTAAAGTTTTGATATTTTCATATGTCAGTCTGTCAACTCGATTACATTTTTTGTGTATCCACTTGTCACATAGATCACATTGGATTGCTGCGTGATTTTTAGCAACGTTTTTAACGTAAATAACATTTTAATACCACAAAGATATTTCACTACCATCATTAAAAAGTTGTAGAAAGAAGATGGTAAAAAAATTTAAAAAATTAATAAAAAATAAATCTAAGAAGTGAAAAAATCTAATTGAGTTGCATAAAAAAGAAAATCAAGAAAAAAAATTATATGTATAATAATAATAATAATAATAATAATAATAATAATAATAATAATAATAATAATAATAATAATAATAATAATAATAATAATAATAATAATAATAATAATAATAATAATAATAATAATAATAATAATAATAATAATAATAATAATAATAATAATAATAATAATAATAATAATAATATGTATATATAAGCATATTATCTAAGAATGAAAACAATTTATTAACTTTACTAACTATTGGTTTATTATTATTTAAGTTTATGTAAGAAAATATAACCTTAACTAATATAAAATATTTAGATAAAAACTTTTCATACTTCGACTTATTTTTTCATTGACAGCAGTTTAATTTTTTTTTTTTTTTTTTTAGCAGTTTTTTGAGTGTTTTCTTGTTTTGGCTTCTTGTTTTCTCTGATTTTTATGTGAAAATGGTATTGATATTTACCTTTTCTTCCTCTTCTACGTTTTTCATTTTACAGTCAACTTCATCTTTTGATTTTTTCACGCTTATTTAACGAAAAATACTATTTAAAATACCTTGATTTCTTTGTTTACTTTCTCGTTTTTCTTTTCCTTATACAATCTTTTGTAAAACCTATTTTATGTTTGAGAAATCTTTATGAACTAAACCAATGAGAAAGCCTTCGCATAAACAAATTTATCCAATTCCAAAGGCTTTATTCAACATTCAAAAAATCGATTTTTTAAACTAAATCTTAAAACTTTAGAAAAGAAAACCAATCAGTCTAAAATTAAAAGAAATTCTTTTCACAAAAATTTGAAGCGAATTTTGAAAACAGCAACCATTCACTAACTACTTGCTTTTTTTAACAACCAATAAAAAGTTTTCTTAAAACAACGGCTTAACATCAAACAGTTAATAAAAAAAACATTTTTTTATGTAAGCCTCTATGCTATTTACATCAAATAAAAAATAGCTAATAACTTTGAAGAAATTACTTTAATACCATTTTCTTCAAAGTAATAAAAAATTCTTTCCAAACTACCATATTTATTTAACTTAATTGTAAATTAATTCTTGTTTCACTTGCTTGCACAACAAACCAAATTTTCAGTGATCTTTTGCTGATGAAAATCCAGTTTTTTCAATGAAAAGGTCTTTTGATGTTGTTCTAAGTTAAAGAATCGATTTTATTACCCACCATTATTTTAAACACCTGTATAAAGATGAACTTGTGAATTATGTTAAAATCAATGACTTGGATCACATTTTAACTTTAACTCTTAGAATTACCTAGAACAGGAACTTGACACATTAAATTCTATGAGGTCACTATCTCCCTTAGACTCATCAAGATTGCTTTCAACCTCTGCTAATATGATTTTTTTTTATCATCGCAATCATCGTATCAGAGGATTCATCAGGATCAGAAAACTCTGAATTACATATTGGAGAATCAAGCATTTTATTCACACTTTTAAGGCATGATTGAGGGGTCATTTTTAAGGCATAATTGAGATAGTAAAAGTGCTGAATATTCTTTCATTAGCAACTGAGGTAGATGGCATAAGTAAGTTTTTAAGGCTAAACCAGCAACTAGACTACATTTATAAAAAGCGTGCCAATGTCTTTTAAAATCTTGATCTCAGCAAGTTGCTCAACATAGGTGATTCCCCAAAGACCAATAGAATTTACAAACTTTGCAATATTTTTTTCGATTGCAGAATACCCAACTTCATTGGAAGTAGAAAAGCTCTTAGCTAATATCTCTGTATACTCGATTGCTTTTAAGAATTCTGATCGAGAGAGGCTTAAACCTTTATGCGTGGATCAAGCAAGTTTTCACCTTAAAGAAGCTTTGTGACAACCATGTTTTTTCTTAACGTAAACCGGCCAATATTATGTATTTATTAACGAAAACCTTTTTACCGAAAAACATGTAACAAAACGTATTTTTCAGTCAGCCGCATGTTTTTGAATGACCGTGTTCCGGGTATAGAGGTGCAGGGTTTGAACACCCAGTGTACAATCAACAGTTTAAATTGAGTGTTCAAAAAGATCCTATTAAGGATCGAAATAGACTAAAACTTTGTAGGCAGTCGTTATCCGATTAGTAACTTCTTTTAATTCCAGTTGTTTTCTCAACTTTTGCAAGTTTATTAATTTTCATATTGATAAATTAATTTCATTCGATTGCATTGAACCGACTAACACGATTGTTGGCTCAGACAACGATTTGATATTATTTTAAAAACGAATACAAAATAACATTTTCATACCATAAGGAAAAACAGGATACTTTTTGATTTGCATTTTTTGATTAATGTGAACATTAATAATCAGGTTTGCAACTTTCAAACTAAAGAAAAGGAACGGTTACAACAGTAGGGCAGGGGAGAGGGGGCTGGTTGAGCAATTTTTACTAAAACAAATAGATCTCTTGAACGGTGCGTCGGATTACATCTTTTTTTCACTATTAGAAAGAAAATTTTATCTGCTAAAATTTAGAAAAAATAAATATTTTTTTAATGTTAACCAGTAAATGGATTCTTTCAGGAACATATTCATCTAACTTATGTTTACGCAAGACACATTCACGATCCATTCTTCACGATCCATTGTTGTCGGTCTATCACAAGTAATCTGGGCAAGAAGATCTGAAATTTATGTAATATGCTGAGAATCTATTTATTGCACTGAAAAAAGAAGGCGGACATTCTCATGGTAAATACAAACACACACATTGTGTAGTATTTTGTCATTGAGTTTAAGATAAGGAGGTAATAAAATGACTGTTCCCTTAATTTCATCACTAAAGGCTCTCTTGAATATTTGCTTTGGTTTTGAATTATTTATAGTTAAGCCTTCTACTGTAATAACTAAAATAAATTGTTTTTCTTTTCTTGAAGATTGAGTTTAACATAAGGAGTCCTGTGCTCACAGCATTTTTTTTGCCAATCAACACACGATGCATGGGTCAGCAAAAAAAGACCATAAGCTTGACTAGCGTGACATGAGTATATACCAAGCTTACACATGACTTTTAGTTTTCAAACTCTCCTTACAGCTCTTTCTAATCACTCCGCATCCTTTCTTTTCAGGCATTTGATAGAACACATCTTCACTGCAACAATGTAAAATGACTGTCTCCTTAGTTTCATCGCTAATGGGATATTGGCTTTGAATTGTTTATAGTTCAGCCCTTTGCTTAAGTATTCTTTCTGTCTCTTTCACGTTAAACCGTGTAATTTATGCACTGGTCATATTAACTATTTGTTTCTCTCTAGCTAATCTTTTCCCGCGTTACATCCAACAACGCAGTTTGTTTGGTAATTACATTATGTATTGAATTGATTTTTTTTATTACAAATAAACTTTAGTGAACTAAAAAAGGAAACAGCTCTCTTAAAAAATTTAATTGAAATTGAAATAATAAACTTTTTGTTTCTTTTTGGTGCCGGATGTAACGCAAAGTATACGTCATAGATACCGGATTTATATATGGTTATCTAAGAATTAGACATCCTTTGCGAACTTTTTTACGCATTAGTGAAGTATTTAATACATTTAAAAAGATCCCTTTAACGAACAACACATAAAATACTTTAGTTTAAAAGGAAAGATTTTGTAAAATAATCGTACGCGACATGTTGTCCCTTCAGCTTACATTGTTTATCCTGTTTTCGAATTCAACTGAAATCTGCATATTATCAAACATTGAGATTTTATCTTTCACAAAATGCAAAAAATTTCTAAATCTTTAAAAAGATTTTTTTTCTTTGATGTTTATCTTATCATGATTCGCTTTAAACTTGAAATTTTTAATTGATATTTATCACATTTTTATAAATTCCCTATCATCGCATTTTTGTCGATTACCTTTTATGGCATTTTTATCAATTACTTAGTATCGCGTTTTTATCAATTACCTATTACGGACGCTTTTTATTGACGTTGCCTTTAAAAGTTAATTTTGTATTTGTAATTTTCATTAAAATTTTGTATTATCTTTAATTCTTAGAATTCTACTTATAAGTTCTAATTCTTGAAAACTAACTTTGTTTTTGGAAGAGTTTGATGGCTAAATGCAAGTTTAGCGCTTCAAAGAAGTCTGTCAACAAGTAAACTTTAAAGAAGTCTGTTAACTAATTAACATTAGTGTCCAATTCTTAAAGAGTGAAACTTTGAAATTGTTTCCTTTAAATAGCCTCGACCGATTGTTCTTGAAAAATTACTGTTACCAGGCACTTCGCTAGTTTGCATACCTGGTGTAGGTGGCGTAGCTGATGTAGGTGGTGTATTTGGTGTAGGTGGCGTAGCTGATGTAGGAAGTGTATTTGGTGCAGGTGGCGTAGCTGATGTAGCTGGAGTAGATTTTGAGGGTATTACGTATCTTGTAGGTGTAGGTAGCGTGGCTGATGTAGGTAGTGTATTTGGTGTAGGTGGCGTAGCTAATGTAGGTAGTGTATTTGGTGCAGGTGGCGTAGCTGATGTAGCTGTAGTAGATTTTGAGGGTTTTACGTATCTTGAACTTGATGAAGCTTCGGAATATTCAGAATACGGACTTACGTCATTGTTTCCAACGATTTCTGTGTTTTTGAGATTAAATTTGGCGATAGGCAGAGGATTTTGTTTAGAATTGCTAAAATTTACAACTTAAAAGGTTTTAAAATTTTACAAGAGTAAACTAAAGCGAAATAATCAAAGTGAATGAAATTTTGACATGCCAAAAAAATCACCAAAAAATGTCAAATTAAAATTTGGAATTTTACGGAATCTATACTATTTTGAATTAATTCTATTATTGAATAGCTAAAAAAAAAAAAGCTTTACAGCTTATCTGTAAAAACCCCCATTACAAGTTAATTATGATGAAAATAATGAAAGGAATTTTCATAGATAGTTCTAAAAACTTTTACATTTTTACCCGAGCTGAGAATCCATCTTCACTGAACTGACAGAATGAAGACCAATTTCTAAAAATAGAAATCCTCATCAAACTCCATCTTAAAATGTTATTTGTTGGAAATCTCATTTTGCATCATTTCGAATAAATCACAGACCACATAAACATTAACTATAAAAATATTTTACCTTTGTCCCAGTCTTCCTCTTCTTCACTCATTATTATTTGTTTTGGCTTTGGCATACTTATATTTCCACGCATAGATTGTGGTTCCTTAGAGTTCGGCAGCGTCACTTTTAAAGAAGTAGAGAAAAAAAACAATAAAAAAATTGAAAGAAAACTTTAATGTTAAATGAAATCAACAGAAAGAAAATAACATTCTCAAAGTCATAAACGAAATCAACAGAAAGAAAATAACATTCTCAAAGTCATAAATAAAAACGATTTTTGGTAACAGGAAATAACATATATCAGGAAATTACTTTTTTAGTTTTAACATACTAATAAGAGACTAAAGAAGACATTATTTTCATGAAAAAATTTAAAACATACTCACATTTTATTATATTATTTTCTAATGGAGGCTATAATGAAAACAAAAATATACACAAAATATTTAAATCATTTTTAAAAACCATTTAAAAAATAAACATTTCAAAGTTAGATCATCAATAAAAGAATGAACATTGCAAAAAATATTTATTTTGATTGTGATTTTTTTAAAAAAAAAACAAATAAAAAAAATAAAGTTTAAATAGGATTTAAATGAAGGAAATTTATAAAAAAGCAAAGCTTTTTTACAAAGTGTCATTTTGTAAAACTAAAAACAAATGCGCTAAATGAAAAATTATTGTGTGCAAAAGACCATTAGGTTTAGGAACGAGGATTGTCCATTAAAAACAACAGAATCTTGGAAAAGCAGTTATAAAATCATGATGGCTATTTTTTTTTTTTATTTCAGCTTTCCGCTTTCGGTTGAGTTAAAATCTCACTGAGCTCAAATAAATGACTGAAAGATTTTTTAAATGAGAAACAAAACAAAATAAATCTAAATCAGTTCAAAGTAGTCAGTTAAATTTCTGTTTTAACAAATTGAAAAGATAACAACCAAACCTTATCTACACATGATGCCAAGTGCATGCCAATGGCTCCTCTCATTACAAAATGCTTTGCATTAAACGGGCATTGTACTAAATCTTTCTCTGGATGATTCTAAAGAAAAAAAAAACAATTAGTAGTTTTGTAGTGAGTTAGTAAATGAAATACTTTTCTTATAGTTGCATTTATCACTCATAAGGTCATACTTTTTATTATTTTACATTTTTTTAAGTTGTAAACTTTGTTTTTTAGATTTTAATGAGTAGCTCAATAAAAAAAAGTAAAAGTTAAAATTTTTAATTAAACTAACAATAAGTGGTATATTTTGGTGTAACTTAAGACTCTGGTCTTACCATTCTTACCAAAGCCACATGATGATTATCAAGAGATTATCAAAATACAAGGCAGTTACAAACTTCCATTTTATATTGCATATTGTTACAAAATGATAGTAAAAGTCTGTTTTTTTACTACTAATAATGCACAGTTGCATGTTATGCAGGGTACGGTGCATAATGATGGGTGTAGGGTGTGGGACATGTTGTATAGGGTAACTTATTCTTAAACCTGATTCTGATCTTAGATAAGGGACACTTTTAGATCATTAGAGCATCATTTTAGATTTTCCCCTTTTAGATCATTAAGGCTTAAAAGGTAAATCACCTCCTAACAAGTGCAACTTCAAAAGTTATTAAATGCAAATTTAAAAACTCAGATTTATTTTGTTCTACATTTTTTTAGTCTCAATAGACTAACTTTTTTTTCTTACAGTTTGATACAAAACTCAATTTTAGTTATTACATGCTGGTATGTTTTGGTTGGAATTCCGGCCTTAGCCTAAGAAAAACATAACTTATTTTGCTAAAAAATTGCACTTATATGTATTAACCTTTATTTTGCAAGGGATTTGTTTTGTTGAAAGTAGTTTACTTTCTAAAATCATACCGAAAGTGGGACCAGTCAACCACATAGTTGTCTCCCTTCATATTGGTTTTTTTCATTTAAACATTTATTTTGTTTGCCACTTTCTAAATATAAAATGATAAGTTTGTAAATCAAAGCATTTATTATTAATAAACAAAATTTAAATATAAAATAGAATTTATGTGTAATTATTTGGCTGTTTAACAAATGAAAAAAATTATACACTGAAAAATTTAACAGTGTTAAAAAAAAAAAACTAGTACTACAAATTTCCGTTCAACTACTAAATACTCTTCTAGTTAACTGAAATAGAAGTCCCTTAGTAACTCTTAACTGTAAAAATTAAATATATCATATACTATATTATACAATAAATTACATTTCTTTTGTTAACGGAATAAAAATAAAAATGTTTTTTAATTCAGATGAAGTAATTTAAAAGAAATCATAAGAGACTTAAATAAATACTTATGATACCAATTTTTAAAGAAACTTTATTTGTTGTATAATCTTTTTTAAATTGAATTCACCCAATTTCAAAGGTTCTTAAGCAAAAAGTATAAAAGCTAAAAAAAGAAAAAAAAAAATGTTTCGCATGCAGATTGAACTGCCTAAATGATAATAAAGATAAACATCATTACTTTTTTGCATTTTAGGACATGTCTTTGAAACCTTTGTGCAGTGATCACATGAACTGGATCATATGGACAAATGATACTTGCATAAGGATCCCAATATCCTTTTTCATTCATTTTTTATAAGGCTAATCTTTTTGGTGATGTAACAACAGGTTGCATTTATATTGTAAACAAATTATCTTATATTAAATAAAGAGGTGCGTGTATGTCTTAGAACAAACTGTAACTTTAATGCACAATAACGTGCATTACGCACATATTGTTTTGCAATACAACTACATTATTCTCTAGACTTAAGCATAAGCTATTTATTAACTTAAACTATAAGCATAAACTATTTCTAACATATACAAATTGCTGTACCAAAACATTACACATTGTTCCCTTATTTAGTAAAACAATAACATTTATATGTTTTTCAAATTTTTAAATAGCAAGTTTAAAAAAATTTTCTTTTTTTTTTTTTTTTTTATATATTCAAAGACACGCGTCCCTTTTTCTGTGAATGAAACCCTAACATTAAGGATCAGAGTTTCGTACGTACGTTACAATCACCGATGATATTTCGAAATTGGTATAGCAAAAATCGGACCCCGATGAGATAAGATGACCGATAAGATGACTGAGGCCAGTTCTGTACTGGTATGAATACTGTAAGACGAGTATCGTAAAAAATGACCACACTATTCTTCCGTACAGAGACTCTGATGCCTACCAAACATGTAAAAACTAAAGTCCAAACTCTGTAAATAGTAAAAAACTAGTTCGTTACGACACGGAATTAAAATTTGATTTCGCGTTCCGTAAGTTCCGAAATTTCCTGGAATGTGGAATCCATTTTTTAAAATTATTATTAAGTAAAAGAATTTTTTACTTCTTTAAATTAAATTTTATTTGCATTTGATTAACCCTTTAGCGCCCGTGTAGCAGATCTGCTACATAACTTCAGAAACCTTTTATGGCCATCCTGTCAACACAGTGATCTCAAAAACACCTTTTGTAGCATATTTACAACATATTTTTGTTGATCTGATTTAGCTAGGTTAATATAATTAGATAATCAAGACTTAAAAACACATCAAAATTGTCTTTTTAAAAATCGGATGATTGTTGTCAGACAAGGTATTTTCAAAGAGAGTTTTTTCCTGTTTTTTTACGAATATTAAAGCTTATTTGTTTATTTTATTTTAAATTAATAACACATGTAAGTTTTAGAAGTATTTAAGAGAGTTTCCTCTTTTTGAAACACAAAATGCTATCTGAATTTATATGTATCACATATGCTACAATGACAAAATTGGGTTTGCTAGTGAAATTTTAAAATTTTATTTTTTAATTCATAATGTAGGCCCTAAAACAATTGCTTTTTGAAGTTTTTGGAGTTTTTTGAAAATTTTAAGCCCTGGTGGTGGGCGCTAAAGGGTTAAGCTCTTTCATTCTGTTAAATACTACAAAAAAGCAAAATAGCGCACTAAATTATTCAATCAAATTCAAGGGTGTAAATGAAATAACAAATATGTTTTTTTAATCTTCAGTGGTTGTATTAATGAATTTTTAATTATGCTTGTATCTTGTTTACAACATGTTTAACGTGTTATGGTTTCAAAAAAATCCTTTAGTTTTTCCATTTCATTAATATGAGCTTTAAAAATGACAAAAGAAAAATTCAATGTTTCTATCAAACAAAATCGATCAAACATAATTTTGGTGGTGGAAAAAGAAAGGTCTTCAAGATAAAAAAGCTGATTAGAAAGCTTATTTATAGTTTCTAGATTAACCTTCGGCCTCTCATTTAGAGAACGTGATTTATACTAATATTTTCTCAGAGCTTTGTTGCAAAAGATTGAATAATAATAATAATAATAATAATAATAATAATAATAATAATAATAATAATAATAATAATAATAATAATAATAATAATAATAATAATAATAATAATAATAATAATAATAATAATAATAATAATAATAATAATAATAATAATAATAATAATAATAATAATAGTAATAATAATAATAATAATAATAATAATAATAATAATAATAATAATAATAATAATAATAATAATAATAATAATAATAATAATAATAATAGTAATAATAATAATAATAATAATAATAATAATAATAATAATAATAATAATAATAATAATAATAATAATAATAATAATAATAGTAATAATAATAATAATAGTAATAATAATAATAATAATAATAATAATAATAATAATAATAATAATAATAATAATAATAATGATAATGATGATGATAATAATAGTAATAATAATAATAATAATAATAATAATAATAATGATAATAATAATAATAATAATAATAATAATAATAATAATAATAATAATAATAATAATAATAATAATAATAATAATAATAATAATAATAATAATAATGTTAGTAATAATAATAATAATAACAATAATAATAGTAGTAATGATAATAATGATAATATTAATTATAACAGTAGCAATAGTAAAAATAATAGTAATAATAATAACAATAATAATAATAAGAAGAAGAAGAAGAAGAAAAATAATAATAATAATAGTATGATATTTAAAATATAATAATAAAAAAAATACACAAAAACACACACAAATACGCGTTCTCAAAATCATTTCGTGAGTTACGTGACGCAAAAAAAAATTTTTTTTTTTGCATTAAAAAAAAAAAACTCCACGGTGGCGAAAATGAAAAAAAAAATAATCTCAAAGTAACGTTATGAAACTTTAAATAAAATTTAAATCAAAAGAGAACACCTCGATACGACAGTTAAGTAAAAGTAATAATCGTTTTTAAATTTTTTAAATTTTTTCATTTACGGTATATATATTTTCATTTATGGCATATACTTCAATTATGGTATATATTGGTATCAAAATTAATTTTGTTAATTTTTTCTACACAAACTAATTTGTTTATATGTTGACAAAAAACGGCTATTTTCATAACCACATATCTTTTAAAAACACATTAGCAAGGAAAATATTTGTAATATCTTATATTTTATTATTGTAATAGTTAATTAATCTAAAACAATTTAAATTTATACTATTAACTGTATTAAAATATAAACTAGAAATATTTTTATATAAAGATAAAAAATAATAACAATACAAATGATAAAATAGTTAAATATTAACAATAAAAAAATATAACCCGAAGATAATGGTAAAATTGCGTAAAAATGCGTAAAAACGGTAATTATCGGTAACTCCGGCAATTTGTTATAATTTTGTTAAAAGTTAGTAAAAGCTGTAATTTTGAGTAAAATAGCGTAAAACTTTACTTTTTTCATTTTATCAAGATAATTAAATCATTACCACCTAAAATTAAATTGCCCTCTTATATCAGCTTGACTAAAGTTAAAAAAGATTACCGGGCC